>NC_058130.1:193505576-193587276 GCF_016433145.1 Gracilinanus agilis
GAGAGAGAGAGAGAGAGAGAGAGAGAGAGAGAGAGAGAGAGAGAGAGAGAGAGAGAGAGAGAGAGAGAGAGAGCGCTCTTTATTTATCTTCTCTTTAGATGAGTGACTCCATTAAAGAGCTAGTGTTCAATTCAGTGTATATTGAACAAGTCCACTTTGTCTGAATTTATTCCCATTCTAGTTTGCCCTACAAAAGAACACATAAAAAAGAGAAAAATTGTGCCATCAACCATAGAAGAAAGAAGCTGTTTGTCCCCTTTGTAAGGTTAACTTTGGAGGGAAAAAAACAACAGAATCAATTTGTCCTACCTGCAAAGAAAGTTATAGACAGCTTTCAAAATGATAAATTGTATAACTTGTATAACAAGTCTATGATCTGACCTACGGGGGCAGGAGAATCATGCCATAGATTCTCCCCCCCCCCCATAGTTATCTTTCTTTGGAAAGACTCACATAAGATTTTTCCCATTTTTTTTATCATTGTACTATGTTATTACTACAAGAGCAAAACATAAGAAAGGAAGGAAATTTTCTTGCTGTAGATGACTGATTTTCACTATTATAGCATCCTATATAATGGTGATTACAATCTTTATCTTTCTGCTCAGTCATTTCTTGCTCTGCTATTTCACATGCAAAAGAAGAGATCAAAACATGAAAATTCAAATGTATGGTGGTCACAATAGAGTGTCATGGGTCATAGGGTTGTACAAGATTCATGCCTGAATGGAAATATTAGATGTGTACTTCCTAGCCTATTGATAGAACTCATATCCTGACAAACATGGGTTTCAGTTAGAAATTTTTGGATAGTACCATCTCCTGCCTTAACTTGGGGAAAACATGTGTAATAGAGGGCTGAGTCCTATTAACTCCTATCAGAAGTAAGAATCTCCCTAATCTACATTTTGAAGGATACAAGAATAACTTAATAACCATATTCATAATTTGAATTCTCTGCCTTATTATGCAGACAGGAGTCTATGGATAGATTTCAAAGGTTCTATGATCTTGAATGGAGAAAACAATTTTGAATCTTAAATATACACTATCAACTTAGTTTTGAGGTATAATTCAAGGCCTCTACGTTAAAATGATTACGCATCTTCATCCAAAATTCTAGGTTCTAAAATCTTTAGGCATTAGCATTTTTTTTGTGCACATGGATCTCCAAAGGCAAAGACTCTATGAAAGAAAAAATTATGTTGTTAAAGTTTCAGTATTGTGGTGTTTATTTCTTGCTATTAAAATATACCTCTAAAGGAATTCAGCAAAAATGTTAACTCATATATACCCAATATATATCCATCTATCCATTTATCCTTCCACAAACACTGGATATTTGGGAGAGGCAGTATAATGTAGTGGAATGAAGACTGGCCTAGGGATCAGGAAGTTGTAGTTTCAAGTCTTCTATCTATCATACAGTAGCTGTGTGATCATGGACATTCACTTATAGCCTTTCATTGTTCCTAGGCAATTCTTTAATACAATAAAATTGCAAATGAATTGATGATTTTTCACTGGAGTATTTCCTAAAGACCAATTAAGTCATAGATCAGGCCATTACTCCCCTTATTCCCAAAAGCCAGTACTGGTAAGCTCCATGGTGAATTAGAAAATTAGACTTAAGCTTTCCTCCAAGGTATATAATTAACCATTGTTGAGCAATACGAATTAGGCAGCATGGTAAAGTAGAAAGCATGTAAACTTGGAACTGGAGCACCTGGATTCAAATCCTGTGTAGCCTTGGGTAATTTACTTAATGTCTCTGAACTTCAGTTTCTCAAATGAGAAAGTTAGACCATGTTACCTCCTCTAATAGACCTTCAAACTATAAAATTATTGTCATAGAGCAATAGCTTATCAAGGAGGATGAAAAAATATAAAATTTAATCTTATTTCACAGCCTCAAATTTGGCTTAAAAGGGAATACTTTAAAAAAGAATTAACAATAATTAGGTTTGCTAGCCATGTAATTAATGTTTTATATTTTTTCAAAGGATATGAAGGAAATAGATGTTTTATAACTTCTGCCAATGAGTATATATTTTTTATTTGGAAAAAGACTAAATAATGGTTCAATGAATTTATACATCCTCAAGTTTTTTTAGAAGTTTGTCTAATAAAGTTGAAAATGGTACAGAGAGAAAAAGAATCTTCATGGCACAGAAATCTTTTATAGGCAAATTCAATTCCAGGAATTTCACATGAAGTTCCTGAATAATTTGGGACAGAAAAAGGTAGCAATAGGTAATATTAAAAGGAGTTTATGTTTATATAGTATTTTATAGTTCCCTCTCAACATCTGAAGTAGACCATAGGGCAGTGATGGCAACCCTTTTAGAGACCTTAGAGACCAAGTACCAAAACTTTAAACGTCACACAACATATGAGCCCCCTCCCTCTGACATATCCCAGACAGGGGAGAAAGGAAGTGCTCCCATTGGGCTGCTGAGCAGAGGGGCAGGTCATGTGAGAAATGTCCTCAGGCTCATGTGGAGAGAGGAAAGGCAGAGCCTCCTCCAGCCCATTCTGGCACATGTGCCATAGGTTCACCAACATGGCCATAGGAGAGGTAGAAATTTGTCTTTATTATACAACTACTAATTGTAAGAGCCAGGTCTTGGTGGTTGTCATCAGATTAACCCCATTTTCCTTTTTACATAGGGTTAGTAGGCTGGTAGATCAAGGGGATGCTATAGATGCAATTTATTTAAATAGGAGCAAAGCTTGGACAAAGTAGATCATGACATTCTTGGCACAAAAACAGGCTTAAATGGACTTGGATTTTGTTAATGATTCAATGTCAATTTGGAAGGAAAGATCTAGTGTAATGACGACGAAGCATTTGATCCTGTGTTTTTTAACATTGTTTCATTTACAATGATTTGGTTTCATTATTATGGATTTAGAAATGACACAGAGATTGGAGAGATAACTAACATGTCACATAAGAAAATCAGGATCCAAAAACATCCTGAAAGGCCAGAACATTATGCTAATTCCAATGACATGAAATTTTATAGAAAAAAAGCAAAATATGACAATTGTCCAAAAGTTAAAAGAGACCGATAACACAAAGGCGAATCAGGGCTAGATCGCAGCTTATTTGAAAGATCTGGGGATTTTAGCAGATTTTCCTTTCAGGCTATCTTCTATCTACTTTAAGATGTACTATATGTACCTACTTATTTATAGAACATGAGCTCTTTGAGGGTAAGGACTGTTTGTGTTCATTTATGGAAACCTGGTGCTCAGGAGGGTGTCTAGTCCATAGTCAACATTTAATAAATGCTTTTTGATGGACTCACATCCAATCATTTGCCAACTCTTTTTCATTCTATAATCACAAAGTCTCTCACATTTGTTCCTTTTCCTCCACTTGTATCACCACCCTCAATTCTTCTTGCTTGGCCTGTAGCCTCTAGTTTCTCTCCTTGCCAATTTATCCTCCGCATAAATACCAAGAAAATATTCATACAGCCCAGATCTGTTGCTTTCGACTTAAAAAAAAAACCCTTGAAACAACTTCTTCAGTCTAGCACTACAATTCTTCACAGCCTGACTCCAAAGTACTTTTATAGGTTTTGTTCAAATTATTGTCCCCTGCACTCTTTGTAATAGCCAAATTGGCCTATTTGCTATTTCTGAACACTGCATTCTATCTCTCATCTCTTGTTCAGGTTTTCCCTCCATTCTTGGAATGTACTCTTTTCTCACTTCAGCTTCTTAGAAATTCTACTTAGAATTATGCCTCCAAAGTCAATAAATTGTGCATACCTTTTGAAGCAACATGATCCTATGAGGAATATGTTTTTGTTCATTTGTTTTTTTTTTTTTAAACCCTTGTACTTCGGTGTATTGTCTCATAGGTGGAAGATTGGTAAGGGTGGGCAATGGGGGTCAAGTGACTTGCCCAGGGTCACACAGCTGGGAAGTGGCTGAGGCCGGGTTTGAACCTAGGACCTCCTGTCTCTAGGCCTGACTCTCACTCCACTGAGCTACCCAGCTGCCCCTGTTCATTTGTTTTAGTCATGCCCTATGACTATATCATGTGCCCATGGACTATGTCCATGACTCCATTTGGGGTTTTCTTGGCACAGATGCTGGGGTAGTTTGCCATTTCCTTTTCCAGCTCATTTTATAGATGTGGAAAATGAGACAAAATGGGCTAAGTGACTTGTCCAGGGTCACAGAGCTAGTAAGTATCTGAAACTGAATTTGAAATCAGGTCTTCCTGATTCCAGGGCTGGCACTCAATCTACTGCACCACCAGCTGCCCTCGAGGAACATATCTTCAAGAAAATCAGAGAAAGAGGGAAAGGACCTATCTGTACGAAAACATTTACACTAGCTCTTTTTTGTTGTTGTTGTTGCAAAGAACTGGAAAGTTATGAGGCCTCAGAAATTTTCTAGCTATTGTGTCAACCTGGGAAAGCCATTTAACCTTTCTTTTCCCCAGTTAACAATAGCATCTCACTGACAGTGTTCTTATGAGAATCAAATGAGATAATACTTATAAAAAGTATTTAGCACATAACAGGTACTATCTAAATACTAACTTCCTTCCTTCTTTTTCATTACTAGGAAATGGCTGAACAAAATATGTTTTAAGTCTAGAGAATACTGTATTGCTATAAGAAATGATGAAAAAGAAGATGGACATAAACTGATGCATAGGGAAGTGAGCAGAACAAGCAGAGCAATTCATGATATAACAACTGCATTCTAATGATAAACAATTTTCAATGTCTTAAGAATTCTGATCAATGCAATTACCAATTGTGATTTCAGAGGACTGATGATGAAACATATTATAAATCTCCTGACAGAGGAATGAGAGGAATCAGAGTACAGAAGATTTTTTTTGGACATGTACAATGTGAGTCTTTGTTTTGCTGGACTATGAATATTTTAACAAGATTTTCCCTTTTTTTTTAAGGAAGAGGGGAATAGATATTGTGAAGGGGATAAAATGAATTATTGTTGATTTAAAAAAAATTAAAGAATAACACCTGGTTAGAATCTAGGCTCAGTTTAAGCATCATATATTATGAGCATCCTTTTCTGATTTTCTAGTCATTTAAACTCTTTCCCTTTCCTTAATAATTTATTTTCACTTGTTTATTTTATATGGGGCATCCTGCAGTAGATTTTACAGCCCAGGAGGGTACAGTCTGTTTTAAGTCTTATCATTGCATTCTTGAAACCAAGTATTATGCTTTTGCACTTACATGCTTTCTATTTATCGAATTTAACTTGAATATCTCATCCCTTAAAAGTGATTTAAATCTTTAGTTAAATGCTTTGAATTTGGTTAAATTGCTAAAGAACCAAATGAAAGGAAAAAAACTTTTAGTCTAGACTCAGTAAAACATTTTTACTCAGGTTTTCACTTTTCCCTTGAAAAGGGTAGATATTTTTATAGTTGAACAAATACTTAATTGATTCTGCTATACAATATATGGAACATGGGCTAATCTTGTTATGTATGCTCTAAAATTTATTTTTAAAACATTAATAAAAGATGAATATTATAGTTCCAATAAAAAAGACTCCTCCAAACTCACGGGAGATATAAGATAACGAGGTAATTACAACACCTACACAGAGATGGGTGGAAATTTCAGTTTGCCAAGTTAACAAATGTCCCCAATCCTTATGTAAAGAATATTATGCTAAACAAATGGCAAAGTGGTATAGCCTGAGAGCTCCTCTGAGAGTAAACGGAGACAAAATTATCATAAATAGGAACATGATTCTACTGAAGATATTCCAGAATTACTATTGTCATTTTTTTATAGAAAAAGACAGTAGGCAGTAGCTACCAAATTCAAAAGTATTTTTAGAAAAATATTCCCTAAATGGGCAGCTAAGTGGCTCAGTGGATAGAGAGCTAGGTCTGGAGATGCGATGTACTAGGTACAATTGTGGCCTTAGACATTTCCTAGCTCTGTGATCCTGGGTAAGTCACTTTAGCCCTAATTGTCTTTATTACTCTTCTGCCTTGGAAATAATGCTAAGTATCAATTTTAAGATGGAAAGTAAGGATTTTAAAATATATATTCCCTATGGTCATAAACCTGGCAATAACATTACTTACAAGCTTCTTTCTTTAAACATACACACATAAATGTACACACAAAGAGCCATCTGTGCATGTCCACACATTGTCACCAAGATGCTAAGAGGTTAGATGTATTTAATCAGTTTGTCAATAACACACTCATTCAATCAATACTTGCTGAACACCTATAGTCTACACTGTACTGTGTCGGATATTAGGGAAATGAAAGCCAAGACCTACCGACATTGAAGTTAGAGTATAGTTATGGAATTGAGACAAGTATATGATACAAAGCATATGAGATATAGATTTTGAGTTCTAAGAGAGCTTTGAGGGTCCTATAATTCAAAACTCATTTTGTAGATGGGGAAGCTAAGTCTCAGAGAGGTTGTCAGTTGCCTAAGGATTCAGAGATAGTGACAGACTTGAAATTTTAATCCAGATCTTCTCACTCCAAAACTTGCTCTCTTTTCATTGGCTTAAACTCTAAAGCTGAACTTACAGGACTAAGTAGTCAATAGGATAGTGGCAATTAGGTGGCGCAGTGGTTTGGGTGCTGGCCTGGGTTCAGAATGGCTCAGAGGCTTCCTAATCTGGTCTCAAACACTAGCTGAGTACTTCTGGAGAAATCATTTAATGCTGTTTGCCTTAGTTTCCTCATCTGTAAAATGAGGTAGAGAAGTAAATAACAAACCACTCCAGTATATCTGCCAAGAACAGTCCAAATGGAGTAACAATGTTTCAGACATAACTGAGAAAAATTGAACAACAACAAAATGAATAGGTATTAAGAAAGTATAGAAAGCAGATACAGGCTACCTTTTGAAGAAATTTGACAGTAAAGGGAAGGGGAGCAAGAGAGAATGAAAGTTTAATGATGATTGAATAATAGTTTAAGAATTGAGAGTATCTTTTTTTTTTAAGGAAGAAGAGAGCTGAGAGTGTTTGCAGAAAGGAAAGAGGGAATAGGAATGGAAAGATTTGAGAGATAAGTGGAAGAGAAGTTATGGTAGAAGAAGGAGGGGATTAGTTCAAAATTCCTAAGAGAAGGATTGTCATTAGATGGAAAATATCTATTTCATCATGTCTTACAAGTGCAAAGGAATCCTAGTTTATGTGATCCTCTGATTGGGGAATTGAGGAACAGTGCAAAGTACTCACATTTTATACCAACTGCCCACCTGTATCCCACATAAACTGGCCTTTCCTTTAACCATTTTGAGCAGATAATTCTTTGTGTTTAGAATATTTATTTGATCCCCTCATTATCCACACCATCTTTTGTCATACTGAATTTCTTTTCTTTCTTTTCCTTTCTTTCTTTTTTATTTCTTCTTTCCTTTCTTCCTTCCTTTTCCCCTTCCTTCCTTCTCTATTCCTCTTCATTCTCTCCTTTTGGATACCCTTGATCTACTCTATCTCCAACAAGAGTTCAAAAAGTAGAACTAAATAAGATAAAAGGCAAGTAGGAAAAACCTGAAGGCCCAGAGCATGACTGTAAATGACGTTACTTCAAGTAATTTGTGTACTTGAATTATTTTAACCGTTTAGTAAATGTTTCTGATGCTAAATTAAAAAGAATATTGGAAATGTCAAACTATATTCAGGCAAAGAACCTACTAAGCATGTGGCTTACTGCATTCTCCCCAAAAGCTAAATTAATTTGGAATAGTAATTTAGGTGTTAGGGATATTTTATATAACACAGGGAGGAAAGAGAATTAAAACATTCTTAGAGAAAGTGAGGAAATGTGATATGAAGTCAGAGATAGCACATCTGCACAAAATAAGGGGACCCAGGGATTCAGCTAAAGGATATGGAGAAAAAAAAAAGATAAAATGTCTATTAGGGAGATTTCAGTGGGGAATACACTAGAGATGAATGAATGGTTTGTCATATGGTACTGAAGACCTAACTGAAATCAAAGAGCCTGCGATGGTAGTCAAGTCATGCAGTCCATTTTCATGAGTATCTCTTTTAACTCCTCAAAGTCTAGGTCTTATGGTTTGGTGGGACATTAGGAGGAGTCATTTAGAAAACACAAGCCTAGAGTAGAAGCAGAGAACACGTACTTTGTGGTACATCTAGCTACATACTGATATAATGTATTAACCACTAACCATATGAAATAAAATAAAATCATTTTTACTATTTCCATCAATTTGAAAATTTTCTGAACTTCAGTAGGCCAGAATCTGCAAATCATCTAACCCCACAAATGCTCCGCAATGTTAGTATGATATGGTTCAAAGTATAACACTGATTTCATGCATTGTGAGTAAGTAGAGCATAACGATTCAGGTTGACCTAATATTTAACTAGTTCTTAATATGTAAGTAGAGATTATAAAACATAAAAATGTCTAGTTAAAGAAATGCTAATTTCAGTAGTTCTCTCTCGGTAGGAGGAATAAAACAGCAGAAAGAGACAATCTATGTTGAATAGCACACAGACAGATTGTTGAAACAAAAATAATTGAGTTATGCAGAAACCATGAGGACAGATTGTTCAAAAAAAAACTTTCTACATTCTGCTGGGGTTAAATTAGGCTAATGCAAATTATTACACAAAATTGCCAATGAACTTTTTGAGCTTAACACCTAGCTGCAGTATTATTTAATAAGTATATATCGTCCCTAAGATCAATTCAATTCATCCAATATTTCTAAATCACTTGAAATGTATATTGTCTTTGGTGCTGGTTATGATGTAACTTGAAGCCTTTTAATCATCTGTAAAATAAGATCTATCTTAATATGTATCTCATAAGGCTGTGATAAAGAACAAATGAGATAAAGAACAAATGGTGTTAAATATTCTCTTTATTATAACTCCTCGGTACTACCTAGGCAGCTAGATGGTACAATGGAGAGAATGCTTTACCTGGAGTCAGGAAGACCTGAATTCAAATCTACTCTGAAATACTAGTTTTGTGCCTTGGGCAAGTCACTTAATCTACCTCCCTCATTTTCCTCAACTGCAAAATAAGGATAAAAATACTACCTCATACAGTTGTTCTGAGAATAAAACGAGATGATACAATGATTTTCAAATTTTAAAGTGTTATATCAATTTCACTACTGTTATTACTTCTTCTACTACTACTACCACCACCACCATTATTACTACTACTATTAGTGCTACTGCTGTAGCTGCTACTAAAACAACTACTACTCCCTGTAGTGGAAATGCCCCCAAGATAAGTGCCTACCCAACAAGGATTCCTACTACTTTTGTCCTAGAACCTAAATTAATTTGAGATAGTGATATAGATGCATAGACAAGTACATTAGCTTTCAAAAATTAGTAAATTCCACCTTTTTACAGTACTTTATAAGTTCCCAAGTTGGCCTGAAAGAATTAAAAGGCTTCCCTAACTCACTATTAGGCTTTTAGTAGAGTTTGAATTTGACAGTTTTCTGTCTGATCTTGAAGTTCATCATGCTCTGAGGACATTTTTTCCAGCCAGCATTAATTAAATGCCTTTTAGCAAAGTTCACAATTACAGGATTGGAGATAGACAAAGATAAGTAAGGCAAAGTCCTTGACACTGATGCTTACATGATTGTGTAAAGGATAGGTGAGAGCCTAGTGTGGGGAACTCTGCATGTGGCAAAACTCTAAGACAGTAAATGCATTCTAGGAAGTTTCTTAAGAAGACACTTAGAGGTTAATCAACTTGCCCAGAGTAACAGAGTCATCAAGCCTCAGAAGTTGGATTTGGACCCATCTTCTTTCCTCCAAGCTCAGAAATCTATACACTGTCATGTATTGTTTAGAAATGGACAACTATGGTAAGAAATTAGAATATGTCATGTGGTTAAAGAAGAGTATATAATATGTCATGAAATCAGATGAGAAGAGAGAACTTCCAACTACAGGAGTCAAGAAGGAGAGAGCATCTGGACTGGGTCTTGAAGACAGTACCATATTAACAGACAATGATAGAGAATTAAAGAAATAGGTTAAAAAGAAATATATTTTCCTTACAGACATTGTTTAAGATTCGTTAAAAATATGATTAGATTCTAATCACCTCATTGCTTCCACAAAGTTATTGTGTTTTCTTCTTTTCCTTTCTTTCTAACTAATTTTTCCTGAACAGCCTTAGGACAAAAATAATCCCATTAAGACAGTAATAGCTCATCCTTATTCCTTCTACTACAATAAAGGTATATTTTAACCAAATGAAGTGTTTAACAACCAGAAATAATGTTTCAGCTATAGGGAGCCATCCCTCTATATGATTTTTTTGGGGTCCTGAGCGGCGTGGTGGCATAGGATGGTTAAGGCAGGAGAAAGAAAATGAGAACAACTAGACTAGTGGTTAGCCCATGCTGTTCCAAATTCTGTGGGCTTGGGAGTTTATTATATACTGGTTTCAAACAAAGAACACAGCTATGAAGGGGTAACAGATCATACATAACCCATTAAAGTCTAAAGAGTAAAGGTATAAGTACCAAGACAATGGCCAAATTCCAACCATCAATTAGTAGGGATAATTCTGGGAGAGGAAATATTTTTATGGAGATGCTCACTTATTGAGTTCTGTCTTCCAGGATTATAGGCACCTGGACAAATAAAGTCAAGACTAAAAGCGCCATACTTATCTAAGTATGCAGACTTATCTTAAGTAATGTTTGTTAGGGTTCAGGCTTCTTAATTATCAAGGAGAGGAATCATTAACTCAGTAGATGCTGGTCTGCCACTTCAAAGTTTTCCAATAGGAGTTCTAAGAAAGGTGGGGATCAAAACTGAGTCAAAAGAGGAGCTTCAGATTTTTATCTTAGATTGCCCATTCTGTCTGCATTCCTGACATGCAGTACAGAAAAATCATACACACAGTTTTACTTGCCGATGATTTTGTAATGGGATCCAGATAAAATATCTGTTACAGACTCTGTTTCTCTAAATGACTCCTAATAGCCTCTTGGAGGGATCAAGTTGATTTTGGATTAACCTACCTGCTGGTACCAGAGCCTTTCGGGGCTCAGGTGACCAGGACCAAACACAAAGACTGCCTCAGTCTGGATTGGTCAGGTAGGGAATCCAGATAACAGGCCCTAAATTTGATCCTATTTCTCCAATGGTTTTAATACATCGAACGGCTTCCCACATTCAGCAGTTTCCAGTCCATAAAAATCATGTGAAATCCAGAGCATTTTAAATTTGTGTTGAAAACAATAAATGAAACATTTATTTTTTTTTTAAAAAAAGCCCTTATCTTCCATCATGGAGTCAATACTGTGTATTGGCTCCAAGGCAGAAGAGTGGTAAGAGTAGGCAATAGGGGTCAAGTGACTTGCCCAGGGTCACACAGCTACGAAGTGTCTGAGGTCAGATCCGAACCCAGGATCTCTCATCTCCAGGCCTGACTCTCAATTCACTGAGCTACCCAGTTGCCCCCAAATGAAACTTTTAAAAAAAGGGCTTTCCCCCTTTCACATTTAGAACATTTGTATCTCTTTTGGGGGGAAGGTATGGCAAGATAGAATCTTTCATAATTTCCTTTTAATGTGGGATACTTAAAATGAGATAGTAACAAAGAGTACACAGGGGAGATGACCTAACAATACACATTAGGTGACATCTTTTTATCCCCATAAAATTCCATCTTATTAAAAAATTCATCTTTTTTCTAAACATTTCAGTTTTACCTCATCATAGATATTAAATTATTGGTGAGCTTTTAGAAACAGTTTGGCAGGTAACATATTGTATCTGAGTAATTTACTTATTATCTATGCCCCAAAAGTCAAATTGCTTTTCAACATGGCTAAATCATTCACTATTCTACCAAAAGTATATTAGTGTATCTATTTATCTGCATAAATATGGTATTTTCTTTTTCTGTCATCTTTATCAATCTCATTTGTGTGTGGGGGTCACTTCGGTGGCATTTATATTTGCATTGATCTTATTATTAGTGATTTGAACATTTTTTCATGTGGTTGCTGATGACTTGTATTTCTTCCTTTGTAACTGCCTGTTCAGGTCCTTTCTCTACTTATCAATATGCAATTGGCTCTTATTCCTATAAATCTGAATCTGTTCCTTATATATCTCAAATATGATACTTTTATTAGAGAAATACACTACAACAAAATTTCCAAGGTATTTGTTTCTCTTCTAATTTTCTCTACAATAGTTTTGTCTGGGTTAATACTTTTTTATCTTATATAATCAAAAGTATCTAATTGTATGTTCCATGATCCTCTTTATCCCTTGTTTGATCCCATACTCTTCCCCTAACCATAGATCAGAAAAATCTAAGGGTCTGTAGTACATTTAAGCTGTCTTGCATAGTAGAGTAGGAGATGTGTTTGGAGTCAGAGAGTTCAAATCTTACTTGTGAGATTTACTACCTATATGAGTCAAGGTAAATAATTTATTTTCTATGTATCTCAGACACTTCCACAGGCTTACACATTATTCCAAAGAAGGACGTCAAATTGCTTCAGTAAGAATGTTCCTACACAAGGAGTTTACAGATCTTTTAAGTACTTACATATTTCACATTGAAGACTGAAATAGAGAGAATGGAAAGAATTTTCGATGGGAGTCAAGGCTGTAATTCTGGCTCAAGCAGTTGCTAGTTTTGTAATTATGGGTAACACTTAAGTTAGTCAATCAACAAGCATTCTGTAGGATAAAAAGAGAGAGAAAAAACTATACACAAAGAGAAGTAAATATGAAACGAACACAATGTAATTTTAGATTTGAGGTACAATGCCAATTAAGGGAAGCAGAAAAGGCCTTTTATAGGAGGTGACCCATGAACTGATCCTTAAAAGGAACTATGGATCTTAAGAAGCAGAAGTGTCAACAAAGAGTGTTCTAGACATGGGTGATAGCTTATGTAAAGACATGGAAACATTAAATGCTATATACTATGTAAGGAACACAAAGTAGGTCATTTTTACAAGAATAAAGAATTCATGAGGGTGAGTAATATGAAATATGTCTGGAAAGAGAAGTTAGAAGCAGATTGTGAAAGATTTTAAATACCAAATCAGAGTAGTTTGTATTTGATGCTAGAAGCAATAGGTATACACTATAGCTTCTTGAGCAGTGGGATGACAAAGTTAGCTCTCTGTTTTAAGAATAGCAATTTGGCATCAAGAAGAAGGATACATTGGAGCAGTGAGAGGCTGGATTCTGGGATCAAATAGGACTTTATTTTAATGGGTAAGATGAAAAGATATGAGGATCTGGATTAGATCAGTGCCATTAAATAGAAATAAATGTAAAATATGAAAGAGATGTTTTGGAGAGAGAATCAACAAAATTTGAGAACCAGTACATAGAGACAATATAAAAAGTCTGAACACAGTGGATTACACAAAGAGCATGACATGGATAAAGATCCTGTAAATAAGATCTAAAAGGATCAGACAGATAGGTAGTATAGCCCAACAAAGACATTATCCTTAAAAAATAAAACAAAAAGGAGAAAATATTTAGGAGGAAGTGACCAATTATGTCCAATGTTGCAGAGGACTCAGAGTCTATGAAGACTGAGAAAAGATCATTGAATTCAACAGTAAAGTGATAATTGGTGACCCTGGAGAGACTTCAGTCCCATGGTAGGAACAAAAATCAAATTGCCAGTGGGTGAGCATATTTTCAAATATTCTCATGGTTCAAATATATAAATATCAATGAAAAGAGAATGATTAGTTTAATCACAAAACCATAATAATTTTATCATTTTATCAATCCAAACTCTTTAATAACCTACAAAGTTTGCATATCACCAATCTAATAATAATTGGTGTTTACAATTATGTTCCTAGTGAATCTTGAGTTGCATTCCTAATAAAAAAGATTAAATGATATGAAATATGATTTTAATTTTGAGTCTTATTGTATTCAATGTTTTGAATATAATCAATTCAAAAGGCCTTTAGTAAGCAGCAATTATAGAATCAGAATCTTAGCTCATCTAGTCCAACTCTCTCACATTTTATAGATCAAGAAGAAAATGTGGCACAGAGTAGTTAAGATATTTGTCTATGGTCAGATGAGTATTAAATAGCAGAACCAGAATTTGAACCCATATCCTTGAGATATGAAAGAAAAAAGAAAAGAATACATATATACATACACTTATATGCATATATATCACAATTTTACTAGGAAAATTTATATCGCCAAACATATATATATATATATATATATATATATATATATATATATATATATATATATATGTCCGGGTACTGGCTACACAATTTATGTTATAGAATTGTAATGGAATAAATAGTATTGTTACACAAAGTGGACAAAATCGACCATTTGAAAAAACTGGAAACACTTATTTGAACAATGTGACCAGGAAAACAAATGAAACCCTATAAACAACAATTTTGAAAGACTTAGGAGTTCTCATCAATGCAGTGGTATTTCCTGATGGAGAGGTGCACAGTGAGGGGATTTGTTTTCTTGACTGCATATTTGTTGTGATAATTTTTTTTCTTTTTTTCCCACTGGAAGGACAGAAAAATAAATGCTTTTTGAATAAAAAAATGAAAAGAATCACTTAAATGTCATCAGAGAATTAAGAAATATTCCGNATATATATATATATATGTCCTAGGCAGGTATTACTGAAAGAATTGTTGAGGTCCCCTATATTTAGATTTATACATGCAGACAGAAAAATATGGTCATGTCAACCAAAGTTGGATATGAGAGGGTGAATCATGAGATTAATCTCTGCAATTATCCATTTTAGTTAGCTTATGCCAATTTAATATTAAAGGTTCATTTTTCCTGTAGCTCAGAGGAAATGCTCCAAAATTTCAGCTTGAATGCCTTAAATAATTTTTATTTTGGTGTTAATTTGAAAAATTTTAAAATGTATCCCTAATTTCAAGTCATTTTAATTCTCTCTCTTCTACTAAGATCCACAAGTGATAGATTTTGGTACAAAATGTTACAGAGCGCTTCAACAATATTTTTATAAAGAATCTTGAGCAGCAATAGAAAGATATGATACTTGATTCCTGGGATATAAGAATTGGCAATAGAACACTACGCTATACACCAGTTAGAGTACGACTGACTACAAAAAGATTCAAAATTGAACTGATACAGAAAAGGGATAAACTAAAACTATGGGCAGTTAGATAATGCAATAGGCAGAGTGTCAGACTTGGAGTCTTTGAATGCAAAGACTCTGATATTTCTATTTGTCTTCCCAGGCCCAAGATGAGCTTGTGATCAGTGTTTTCAGGAGGTATATTTCTTCTATTAAAATCATGGGTCCTTGAAATTCTATAGCATATAAAGAAGATAGAATGAGAATAGGGAAAACAAATGCTATGGATATACACACACATATTGATGTATAAACATACATATATGAAAAGGCACTGCACTGGTAATTTTAGACCTTAATTGTTCTAGAGTTTCCAACCAAAAATGATAAGTATTTCAAGTATCTTACTTTAAGTAACATCTCAACTCCCAGATAAACTCTATAAAATCCATGGGTCATTAATAAACTATTATTTACTGAAAGACACACATATTACAAGAGAGAGGGAGAGAGAAAGGGGAGGGAAGAGGGAAGAGGGAGAAGGAGAAGAGAACTGTTTCTATATTTTAATTAAAGTAGATGTATGCACAGAAACCGTCAAAAAAGATGGAGGTGGAGTGCAATTTTGAGATTGCTACTGGACAGAATAGGAATCAAATTTTAATTTATTATTAACTTATTGCTTTTGACAACCAATTTATTTCTTGAAATTATTTCTCTCAATGGGTAGTAGTATTCAACAACAGTGTTTCTATCATTTCTGAGCCACTGCTTCCAAAAGGACAATGAATTTCGTTATCTAATAATTGATATGATCTGGATTTTGCTTTGCAGCACAAATAGCTAAGAATAAAATCATTCTATATTCTACAGTCTCTTTTTTTATGATAGACCAAGTCATAACAATCATCTCTGATCCAATCTACTCTATACAAAGAATAATATTTCAAAATATGTGGCAACAATATACATATGATTATTTGAGGAATAAACTATGTCCATAAAATATAACATTACTCACACGTCTTACTTGCCTTAAGGGGAAAAAATGAAATGATAGAAAGTTCTCAGTGTAGGAGTCAGGAGTTGTTGGGGTTATTATGAGAGGGAAAGGTAAGAGGAAAGATATTCAATTTAAAGTAGGTCAGGTTTGAGGCAGCTTCAGGATATCGATTCAGAAATATTCAATTGACATTGGAAATGTGAGAATAGGACTTGGGAAGATTTTCAGGGGATGTCAAATTTTAATCTGAAAGGATTAATGCAGGAGAGATAGTGGAAGCTACAAGAATAGATATAGTCACCAAAGAAGAGACAGAAGCAGGAGTTCTTAATTTGGGGGTTTATTAATATATTATTTTGATAACTATTTCAGTATAATTGATATTTTGTAAACCTCCAAGCTAATATAATGATTTAAAAAATTCTGAGGAGTCCCTAGATTTTACCAGATAGCAAAAGAGATCCAATACATGCACATGAGCATCCATACAAACCACACACACATACATACACACACAGAAGCACACACAAGAACTCTATTGTAGATAAAAGAAAACTAAGGACGGAGCCCTCGAGCATGCCAACATTTGGCAGGAGCCTGGGAGGAAGAAGGCATGTCAGAAGGAAGAAATCAATCTTAGTCAGGAATGCAATAGAACTATAAATACACTATGTCAAACAATTGCAGTTTCAATAGAATGGTGCCAAAAATTAGAATAAAAAGGGTAATGTAGAAAGGATTGGTAAGGAAATAGAAACAGCAGACAAAGCATCTGTCCAAGAAGCTTGGCTGTGAAAGTAAAGGGAGAAATAGGATGAAACCTAGAAAGCTGATCAGTTCCAGGAAAAGTGTGTTTTTCTTTTTTATTTTATTTTATCATTTTAAGAACTGGAAGGTGACAGGGAATTTTAAGGTCAAAGCAAAACACAATTTTTAGGGAGAAAATGAAGGCACAAGAGAGGGAAGGGTAGTGTCAGAACAAAGCTGATCCAGATGAAAGAATAGATGAGGTTGAAATCATGCATTAACTTTCAGCCTTACTTTCTGGAGAAGGGTTACATTTTCCATTGAGCCTGGCACTAAGAAAGAAAAGATTTAGGCAGAGGTGATGGTTAAGATAATAGATAAAAGTGATACCCACATAGGATGGCCTCTGCCTTTAAAAAGAAATATATATATATATATATAGATAGATAGATAGATAGATAGATATAGATATATAGATATAGATATATAAAAACAACATATTATATAATACATTGTTTTTATATATCATTATATATGGTAAGATCACATATCGATAGCATTTTGTTAATAAAGGTGAAACTGGTGGTTAGAAGAGAATGAGAGAAAGAAGCCTGGAAATAAGTAACTGTAAAACAAAAGGGTTACTGAGCAACAGTGAGAAACAAATTGGAATTAGTCCATTACAAATTCATTCAATGATAATTTGAATAATTTTCTATTTTTCTTTCTAACCCATGATAGGCCATGAGGAAGAGAGAAAACAGGAAAATGTGGAGGAAGTTTTGGACTGGATTTCCATGGCAGATTTTAAGGAAACTGAGAGTTGGAATGGAAGTTTGAAGCCAGGAAGGAACTTTATTCCTCTTTTGCCTACTAGCCTCCAGACTGCTCTTCCTCTTTTTAAGCCTAGATTCTGTGAGTGAAAAATCTAGTAAAAAATACAGGTATATACCTTGTAACTGAATCTATTCTTTGATATCAGGCCCTGATTCTGTTTACTGGGTTCAACTCTTTTGATCAAGTATTCTTGCCAACACAATGTGTCATAAGGTAACTCTGATGAGCGCTCATTTATTTCACTTACTTTCACTTTTATAGAGGAGTACAAATTCTTTTTTTATTTCCTCTCTCACCCCACCCCCATCACTCCTACTACAAAGAGTTTGCATCTCCTTTCTATAGCAGAAAGGAGAATTTTAGGGGAAATGATTTCTAATGACAGTGCCTTTGCCAACAAAAGATGTTTTAATTTAAG
The DNA here is from genome assembly GCF_016433145.1 of Gracilinanus agilis. Taxonomy (NCBI): domain Eukaryota; kingdom Metazoa; phylum Chordata; class Mammalia; order Didelphimorphia; family Didelphidae; genus Gracilinanus; species Gracilinanus agilis. Next base: position 193,523,695 of record NC_058130.1, read on the forward strand.
TTAAAGAATGATATTATTCAAAACACTAGTATAAGAATTATTCAGCTCGACAGTTTTCACTTCCTTTGACTCTCACCAAAACTCTCATCAGATAAGAGGGACTCTAGTACATGCATGGCAAGCCTACAGATTTGGAAAAAGAGCAGAAAATGTGTTCTCTGCCATCAGAAACATGTCCTTATATTCACACTGCTGGGGAGTTGAAATATTAGACTATGTTATGTACGTGGTGCTTGATTTCCAAAACTAAAATATATAAGAGACTATAAATGAACATGTAAAATAGAAATGTAGCTTCAATAAATAGTATATTAAAAAGGCTAAGTATAATAAAAGGACAAGTGCTTTATGGTATATGCTATGCCATACTAAAATAAAAACTGTAAAGAGAGTTCTCTAAGGATTTAAGAAGATTGAAAAAAAAAAGAAAGAAAACTCAACTCACAGTTCATCTCACATCTGTGAGTTCCAAGACTATTTAACAATTTAGATGACTCCTCTGACATTCTTTTTTGTCCTTTTCTTCACAGGAAAATATACTTAATTCATACCTAAACGCTTAGCTTCATTCTAAGATATGGAGCCAATCAACCCTTAGGACACCTCCATCCTAACCATGATGGGTCTCAGCATCTTTGGTACTAATTCCATCAACCATACTCTGATAATGGGCCTTTCCTTGTGACCAAATCTTTTTATTAGTGTCCTTAAATCTAATTCCAATAATAATGGGCTCTTGTCTTTTCCCTTATGTGCTTGAGTACAAGGTACTTCATTTTTCTAGAGCAGGAATTGGACCTTTTCCCTTCATTTCAAGACCCTGGAGACTTGACCAAATCTTTAACTAACTGCTGATGACTGTCTGCATGAACAATTTCTCATTGCCTTGTGACAGACTTTCCTTTTCTCTTGTCTAGCCTAGATTAGTCCTAATATCACAGGTCTATAGTGGAAAGAGACCTCAGAAATTACCTTCCCTCCTGCTGAGCTATGTGTCCACCACATAGTGATATCTCCTGGTTGTTGGACTTTTCTGATGCTAACCGTCTATCTCTAAGGGTTTCTGGTACCTTCTTTGCTCTTCATATAGATCATTTAATATGAAAACATTAACGGATTCCTTGGTAGAGTCAGTCTGTTACCACAAAAGCCCCCCTTCTTATATCTTTTCATATATAATTTTATATTGTAAGTTTGTATTTCTCCCAACATAAAATAAGCTCAATGAGGGTAAGGTTAGCATCTTTTATTGAATTTGCATATGCCCTAATGCCTATATAGCACAACATACTGTACACAGTAACTACTTAAGTTTTTGTTGGTTGATTAAATTGTTTTAATTATATGAAATATATAGCAAAGAACATTCTACTGTCTTGTTATAACATTAACTGAAATGTTAAGTAGTTGTAAAAATGAGGATGGAATCTTTTATGCAGAAGTATAACTATGGGACTATGGAATTTCCTTTAAGATATTCCTTTACAATATTGTTATTTATATTACATTTCATTTTACTTCCTTTTTATTTAAATAAGAAATCACTGACCAAATACAATCATTCAAGATCATTGATAACTTACTCAGAGAAAAAATTTATTGAAATTATTTAATTTCAAAGTTTTTCTAATTGAAGATAAGGGAATCTATTAACTATGCCACTGTTATTGTTGTTTAATTGTTCAGTTGTGTCTGACTCTTCATGATCCTGTTTAGGGTTTTCTTGGCAAAGATATTATAGTGGTTTGCCATCCCCTTCTCCAGTTTATTTTGTAGATGAGGAAACAGGCAAAAAGGTTTAAGAGACTTGCCCAGAGTCACACAGCTAGTAAGTATTTGAAGCTATATTTGAACTTGAGACTTCCCGACTTCAGCCCCAACACTGTATCCACTTCACAACCTAATTGGATGCTTCTAATTTTCCCAAAGTCATCTTATATTATATGTCTATTGTACAAGTCTGACTCCTCCTTCAGAGCTGTTCTTGGTAGGAAGTCAATGTAATAAATCTATTTTATTATGCCAATGACTGCATTTTTAGGTACTAAAAATAAATTTTAATTTTCAAACTTTTGTGGGGAGAAGCTATTTAAGGGAAGTTTAAGCTTTCATTAAATTGGAATTTCAATGTATTAGTATGATAGATTATGTTATAGAACTTTTCTGGGGAAAAAGATTCAAAATGAAATTCAATCCAAGGATATTCCTAGACCAAGACAAGAAAGCACACAGCACATTGGGTTCATCCCCTTGACTTTTGGGAAGGATGTAGAGAAGAGTGATAAAGAATGGGCAGAAATGAATGGGTCTGCATCAGTGGAGGGAATACTTGTATTTTTCATTTCCTTTTAGATATTAGAATATCAGGTACCTATTGGGATTGTTTAATACTCAATCATTGCCTCTGTAAATAATTAAGTTTTATCCTCAAAGCTTTAAGCCAATGAGTATTTTACCATCTCTCTTATCTAGAAGCACAGACTGATAAGGGGCCATGCCAGCCTACTGCAAAAAAAGAGCATTCAGAATTTATTTGTTAAATTTGTTAAATATTTTAAAGGATAGCAGGGAATTTAGTTCAATATACCACAACAAAATCAGTATTTTTCAATGGTATAGCCCAGACAAACTGATAGTAGTGCCCAAGAAATCTGACCTGGAGGAAGAGAAAGATTGAAAATATTTACATGTTTTTATATAAAAGAGAAGGAACTCACAAATATCTTCTTTTAATGAAGTAAGCAGGTAAAATCTCTGGGATTTCAAGTTCTCAAAAAAACTATTCTACCAGTTTTCAGTACCTAGATACATATTATACAAGCAAATCACATTTGTGGAAATATAAAACTAAGTAGGCCATTCCATTTTTTTTAGAAAATACATTTTCTTGTCTTATTTTTTTAAAGCTTCAAAATGACAAATCCTCTAATCATATCTGGCTCCTAAAGGTTGGAGTCGCACCTTCCAGATGGCAGTAATATGACTAAGATATTTGCTTTCATTTGTAAGAAGAAAACAACCTATTTGAATAAATTAACAGTCATATATTTCTCAATAGAATCAGATCACTATCTTATATTTAATTCACTTGAATTGGAAATTGTATTACATATGAGTTTTTCCTCTAAAAAAACAACAAAACAACAATAAGTGAATAGATAAGCAAACAATAACTGTATTTCTTCCCAGTCCTGGGGGACATTGCATTTTATTTATGGGCATGTGTATTTCATAATTCAGAATTAAAGATTTTCATTAAGCTTGTCATATTGTATAGAAGGAGGGAGATGTGAACAAAGAATCCTGCTAAAATAAATATGTGTTCAAACCTTCCTCGTGTTGTCTTTCCAACCAACCATAAATAAAGATGAATTGTGAGTTAGTGCCCTTATTCAATAAAATGGAACCCAGACCCTTCTGAGCTTAGCAAACTATTTGAATTTCACAATTAGGTCATAAATGCTGAATTAAAGGGTAATAATTTTTAATTTTTTAAAAATCTGAGTAAAAATAACATGTAACCTCAACTCCTGAGCTTGTGAAAATTTAGCTGTCTTTAAAATGCCAATGGGTTTGATCTCCTCATTACTGTATAAGCATAATACTTAACACTTCAGCCTTTCAATCCTGTGGGATTACACTGCATAGCATAGAAGTAAATGGTTCATGAAGGGCTAGAACATTTATTTTCATAATGCTAATTTGGTCAAAAGGGGTTGAAATGAATGCATTTATTTAGGGGCTTATTCGCTTGAGAAATCTAATTCCATTAGATTAAAACCAGTTTATCTAAGCTGTTTTATTCCACTGCCACACAGAGAGGGAAGCCTTTTTATATTAGGCAAAAAACATTATTATAATCTTTCATCTCTATGTTTTGCAAAGTTTTTCTTCTAAAATGTCTGGCAACTAATTTTGTGAAATCCTAACTTTGCAAGTTTGAAACTTGCCAGAGCAACAAAGCCACTTCTTTAGCTTCCTGAAGCCCCCAAAGAATGCCACAGCACTAGCTCAATATTAATAATACCTCCTACGGAAAGGCATTACAAATGAATGGATATGATCGTCCAACCTTTATCCACACATGACTGAACAGGAAAGAAGCACTGACCTGCAGTCAAATACTTGTGCAATGAGTTGTCTCTTATGTCCCTTCTTTCTGTCTCTTTTTGTTTATGCACAAACACAGATGCACACATACACACACACTCAGGAGCATCTCCTATTGCTGATGTTTTAGACTCTGTAAACTAAGGAAATCCTTTGGAAATCTCCAAATGGCTCTTGAAGAGAAAGGCTATCCACTGCCATAGAAAGAACTGATGAGTCTGCATGCAGATTGAAGCGCATTATTCCTCATTTAATTTTCTACATTAATTTTTCTCTAATATAAGCAATTTGCACCTTCTTTCACAACATGAACAGGCATAGAATTGTGTATTGCAAGATAGCACATGTACAATCTATATCATACTACCTGTTGTCTCAAAGAAGACAGTGGGGTAAAGGTAGAATGTGGTTTACAAAGGCAATCTGGAAAAAATATTAAAAATTAAAGATAAAAAAGGAAATCTATAAAAGGCACTAAAATCTAAGTGAAATATAGAAATTTTAAATTTTTTTTCCTGTTTGAGAAAAACTATATCTCGAAAACATAATATTTCAAAAGAGATTAACTGAATGCAAGAATATTTACCATCTCACCACATGTGGTTAAACTGCTTTATATTCCCATTATATAACTTTTTTCTCATTTTTTTGGGGGGCCCAGAATGATTATTTTACTGATATAGAAAACTGCCAGTGGAGGACTGGTCCACCACAATTGCAGAATGATGTGTCATTAAGCAATTTTATTCTAAGAAAGTAGTTGGGAGTAGGGGATAGTGAATGACAAGTTCAATGACTTGCCCAGGGTCACTCAGTGTATGTCACAGAACTCTTATGGAGGTCATCCTGACTTAGAAGCTTGCATGCTGTACTGATTCTTATTTAGCTTCCTATGTAAATGTACAGGATACCAATGATTTTTCTTGGGATAAAAACAATATGAGCACACTGGATACTACATTGCTAAAAATAATAAAACCACATGCCACTGACATTCCACTCAGACTACACTTTTAAATTTCCAAGACTATCCACTTTATTTTTTCATATCCACTTTAAGATAATAACATTGTAAAAATAGTGCTAGATTTTGACCTGAAGAGTTTGGTTTGACTTAGCTCTTCTGACTAATTCACAATTTTATCTGAAGGATATGACTAAAGGTCTTTGGGTTTTTCTTTCCTTCCATAAGAAAAAATGATGGCTTTCGAATAGAGGTCTCTAATGTAATGAAACTTTGGGTGATGTGACTATTTCAACAAGATCAATTAAACACGCTAATATGTAGTTTTCCTTGGTTTATTTCTACAAAGCATGAGCCTGATTCTTTTTTTAAGGGGTTGGATCTAAATGGTTTGAAGGCATCCATCACTCTAACACCTTCAAATGAAAGTCTTTTGGCAATAAGGGATTGTTATATGAATATTTGGAATGTTAGTTGAAATACTTGACTAACACATTTTCTTTCCTTTAGTTTATTTTCTTTTGCTCAACATATTTTGTTCATCTTGCAGTGATATTTATTACTAACTTGAGATATCCATGTGTCCAGCAAAACTCACTACTGAAAAAAATGAAAAAATAAACTCAAAAAGGAAATAAAAAATTATTTTGCTCATAGCTTTGGCACTTGTAAAATAGCAGGAGAAAACATTAAGGAATAATTTGGAAATAATATTATACCTTACTAAGCATTTGATATTCAATAGTTATAATTTGATTGAAAATTTTATGATGTTATCCATCACTAACCAGTGTTGGGAGAAAATATGCTTAATTAAATACATGTCTACTTCCTTTCCATTTTTATAGCATTACTTATTTATATTATACTTTTCAAAATAAGCATGAAATTTACAAAAGAGGCATCATTGCATAATAAAGATAATCATTTGGAAAAGGACCATCTGACTTCAAGAGATAGATTAATTGACATTTGTGGAGAAAGTTCCTGCAATGAGAATTCATGGTGTCCAATGAAATCACAGGTCTGGAACCTCAATTACCACTCAAAATTACAAACTGAAGGTCACTATCAGTGCTATACCTACCAAAGTAGATGTCATCTTAACAAATCAGTTATTATTCCCACATATGATATGCTAAATGCATGAAGACAATGGAGTATTGAATTATTGGTGGAGGGGCAAAGAAATTTTCTTCTGGCAAAGCTATTTTCATTAAAGCTATTTCCAGCATCTTAATAGGAGGGGCATTGTCCCTCTCTAGCCATCTAAACTCAAATTACTATTGCAAGCCTGTTACTTCATTAGCATAGGTAAGCCTGGTAAATAAATTTCTCTTGTTAATGAAAATCAGGAATTGTTCTTCAGTTGTAGTCCTATTTTTTTTTTTCTTGAGGCACTTAATGGCTAAGTGATTTGACCAAAGTCACACAACTGTTATGGGTCAGGGGTAATATATGAACTCAGAACTGCCCTTATCTCTATCCCATTAATCTATACTGTTTCTATCTTCTTCCAATCTTAACTACTCTCTTCCAACAGTAGAAATTCTCTCATCTTTTTTGGCTCAATCAGAGCAACTGTATACCTGTCTTGTCTTATCTTCTAAACTAGATTGGAAACTACTTGATAATAGAGAATCTGAATTATTAATATTTGGGCCTCCTCTTTACCCCACTCCCTTGCATGTCTTGCAAAAAATAATTATGAAATTAAATGATCACCATTAATTTTTGTTTTCCACATGTTTTATCTATTTTACTAAGTGGAAATTACTTCATATATCTTGTGATTTTTATCAAAATATTCTTTGCTATATACTAGCTATATCTTCTATCTTAAAAATACAATGTAAAATATTTTCCCTTTTAAATAACTGTTCTTAGTTCTTAGTACTGACAGAAAGGAAAATCTTTATTCTTATGTGATGATTAGACAAATGAAGCTAATAGTCAATAATACTAAGTAAGTGTTTTAGTGGCTCTTTTGCCTCCAGGATTATATATAAACTTTAGATTTAAGTTCTTTACCACCTGTACCCAACCTACTTCATCCAGCTTATTAAGCATTTCTGCCTTTTGAACAATCTGTGGGTTAGCCAGCCTAAACTTTCTAATATTTCTAACACATGATATTTCAGCTCCAATCTTATTAGCTTCAATGATTCCATGATCCAATCAATGTAGCTACTCCCTCCAATGGTGCAGGTCCCAATTTAACTACACTTTCTCATCTTTTGTGATTTTTGTCCATGTCCTTCCAAAGAGAGGATCCATTCAAAATTCCCTAGGGCATCTTCTAGTTCTAACTATATTTGAAATTTAATTTTACTACTTAGGTTTCCATTTGTTTACTCGCTATTCTTGTAACATGACTCACTCATTGCATTTCTATCAGACTAATTTTTTTTAATTCCTAAGAGGCATCTGATAAAGGCTCAACAGGTTTTTTAAACTTAAGGTGAAAATAGTAAGAGGATTAGAAGAAGGGAGTATAAGCTCAAAACTCTCTGAATTCATTGGTATGCAAATCATTTAAATGATAACTAAATTAGTGATGATATATTTAGAGTCCTAAAATTTATTACCAACTTATAACCTTTCTGAAAAAGCTGAAGTCAGTAAATATTCATTTCTTAATGCTACTTTACTTTTAAACACACAAAATTAGGGCAGGATTCTGGGTAGGTGGGGGTGATCTCTTTTTTAAAAATTCTCTAGAAAATTCTAGGAATGCTTTTCAATGTGTTACCTATGCTTAATACCAAAGGTAAACGAAGGGAAAATCTACTATTAATAAAAACCACTTTGTCTGAAATGTAAAAAAGAGAAGACAACTCAACAGAGAGCCAAAGTTTATGTTCTACATGATGATTTTCTTAGGCCAGAATATCATATGATATAGAATTTCCATTTTAAATATTTCTATTTGGAAAATCTTTCCATTGTGGTATACTGACAAATAATTCTATTAAATAATATTCATCTTTTGGTGGCCACATATCAAGTATCAGGTAGATGATGCCATATAAAATTATGAAAATAATAATGAACTTCTCTTCCCAACTCCAGAGCTCCATCCATTGTACTATCTATTGACCACATAAATGCAGAGTCTTTAAATGGCAAAATTCTGAGGGTAAAGACTGATTTTTGGCAGCCCCAGACTCTGCATTGTGTATGCTTTTCTATCTCCTGTTAATTCTTCCTATCTTTTCTTTTTTTTAGGTGTTTTATGTTTTTCTTCTCCCTCTTCCTTTATTCACCTCTAACAAACCTGCTCTTAATTAATGGAACATTAATCATTGATATTTTAATGTAAATTTATATCCATGAGTGAACTCTCTCAAGAACATTTGAGTTTAAAACACTATCTTTAGTTGCAACCTTAAGGCTTCTTCCTCTTTACACCACCTACTCTACCACAAAAAAATAAAAAATTCATGAGAGAAATGAGCATTACCTATGTTTTTATTGTTCATTTCAGTTGTGTTTGACTCTTCAATACTTCTATTCTTTTGTACACCTACCATTCTAACACATTCATGTGTGTGTGTGTGTGTGTGTGTGTGTGTGTGTGTGTGTGCGCAATGCTAGGAATCTGAAGTATGTAAATTCTAGTGCCAAGATATATTGTGGGACAGAAGCTAGGTGAAACTGAAGAAACATGAATGAATCCCCAAACCCTTACATTTCCTTACAGAATATTAATTAGGACTGTTATAAGCAAATTAACTGTATTGAAAATCTCAAGCAGTTTAGGTTAATTTTGCCCCTTTCTTTATTGTTCAGTTGTTTCAGTCATGTCTGATTATTTGTGAGCCCATTTGGGATTTTCTTGGCAAAAATACTGGAGCAGCTTGCCATTTTCTCCCCCAACCCATTTTATACATGAGGAAACTGAGACAAACAGGGATAAGCAACTCCCTTAGGGTCACTAAGATGTCAAGTGTCTGAGGCTAAATCAGAACTCGGGTCTTCCTGACTCCAGAACCCATGATGTCATTGGTCCTCCTCTAAAAGGAAGGACAAACAATAAACCTTGTCCATGATTCCCTGATTATGTTTCAGCCACGAATAAACACGAGAAAGAGAAGCTGCTTGTCACACTAGAAAAATACTGACTTAGGAGTCAAAAAATCTGAATTCAAATCCTTCCTCATACTACCTTTGTGACCTTGAATAAAAACTTTATCCTCCCTTGATCTCAGTTTCAAAAACTTCAAAATGAGATTGTTGGACTAGATGGCATCTGAGTTTCCTTATAATGCAACATCTAAGAACTTATCATCCTATGATGCCCTGGTTGCTACTTCTACTTCTGCTACAATACATTACTCTGAGCATGAGGGCTCAAGACATCAGTCTACTAAATAAAAATATATTCACATGTCCCCCAGTTACCATGATTGTTAAAAAGTAGTTAAGGAAAATAATACCCACAGAGAGGGAAGTTAAACATGAGGCAATTTCCTGGATATCTAAAGAGCTCCCTGACAGTAATAAAAATCACATTTATATTCTTTTTCTCCAAATAACTCACAGCTGGCACCCTCCAAAATCCACCTGAGGCAAAGTTAGCAGCTTGGTGGTACACAGAGAGAGCACTAAACATGGAGGGAGAAAAACTCATCCTCCTGTGTTCAAATCCAATTGAGGACTCTTACTAGCTGTGGGTCTCTAGGCAGGTCACTTGACTCTATTTGCCTCAGTTTCCCATCTGTAAAATGAGCTCAAAAAGGAAATGGTAAAACACTCCAGTATCTTTGTCAAGAAAACTCCAAATGGGGTCATGGAGAGTCATATATGTCTAAAACGACTAAATAACAACAATGCAAAGGGCAAACTTTACCTAAACTGCCTAATATCTCTTTCCTTGATCCCAACAGGTGATGTAGAAAAGTAGGGGGTAGAGATTAATTCATGCCACTCCAGTTCTAGCACGCTCCTATCCTATAATATATCTTAACATGATAATCTCCACATTTCAGAGTTCTAGTACTACTGAGAAACACACACCCACAAACGTATTCGAATGGTAGATATACAAAACTACAGTGGTATTGCCTTTTTTTTTTCTGTGTGAATTTTGGAGGCAATCACATATTCTGTGAATTGAGGGAGGCTTAAATCCCTCAAATATGCTAGTGAAAAGATTTCTTGAACAAACTAGCGACTGCAGTGAAATATTAAAGATCTTAGGCATTGAAAAGTTTCTATAGGGAAGCAACACACTGTGGAGCAATAAAATCCCAAAGAGTAGCTGATGGATGAAAGGAGAGAATGATGACATTATGAAAAAGATCAATTCAAAGGTGATTTGGGGAACAATACTCAGAAAAACTATTGCTCTTTCATGCCAGCTACCTACCACCCCACAGGAACATTTTCTCATTCCTTCTAAATACTTTAACCTTTGGAAATTCCCCAAGATTATCTATGCCTTCATATAGAACAGCAATGACAAATGCACGTCTGGAAAGTAAGCCCTTTTTAGCTCATGATGGCCTAGTAAGAAATGTTATAGCCCTGGTATCAGGAGACCCGAGTCCTAGTCCACTTGCTGCCATTCATTAGTTCTATGACCTTGGGCAAGGTCCTTCCACACTCATTTTGATTCCCTCATTTGTAAAATGAGAATTAAATTACCTGTCTTGCCAAATTCAATGAGCTGTAATAAGAATACAATGGAATATATATATGACAAATTGTTTCATAATCAGAAAATCACATATCTCTAATGTGGGGGGCAGGAAAATGGAGTTCAATTTTTCTCCCAATTCATAACAATGTTTTTTTAAAAAGCAACTTTACTTAATTTCTTCCCCAAAACTTGCCAAATTGTGCATAACTTTTAAAAGTATTTTTTCAGATTACATTATATAAATTTTAATAGTTCTTTTCTGACACTTTTTAATATATGTTATCTCCAACCCCCTACTCTCCTCCCCTCCCCAAGATGGCAGGGAATATGATACATGATATACATATGTTGTTATATGGTATATATTGCCATGTTCATCATCTTGTGAAAGAAGACAGATATCACTTATAATAGAAAAAAAATTCACAAAGGAAATAAAGTGATGATGATAAGCTTCAATCTACATTCAGGTTATTAGGATATCTTGAAGGCTATTTCACAATAAATTTAAAATATTTTCCAAAGGTAACAGAAAGTGTGATATTTTGATAGAGAGCTGGCCTGTGGTCCAAGAAGATCTGGTTTTAAGTCTGGCCTCTGACTCATCCTGGATATATAATTCTGACCAAAAAATACAGTATTTAGGCCCATCTAAAAGCTTAAGTTACAGAAGACAGAGATGTCAATTGGAAGACGCAGTTTCCTCAACTAGAAAATCAAAGATGTGGGAGGGAAATATGATGTAGAACCATTATCAAAAGTATACATTCTCAAAATTCTTTTTAAGGGACTTATCTAGGATAGCCTGAAACAGAGGATAAAAGACTGACCTAAGTAAGATTCTAGAAAATCTAAGTTCCACATCCACTCTCTAATCATTTCCAGAAGTATAAACATAGCAAATATTGGCAAACTTCAGTTTCTTCATCTGTAAAATGCAGGTAGTGATCCCTGTAGTCTAATCTCACCAGGTTTCATAGAGGTTCCAGTAAAATGAAGCATTTAAAAATAAGAAGCATTAAAAAGACTTCATCTACATTGCATCACCATATAAATGTAAGTTCTATGATTGTACCAAATCAACAGTTAAATCTATTGACACCAGCAGTTGGAATTCTCCACCCAAAAACAATTCAGGGTGGGGAAAGACTATGCCAAGGGCATTCTGATAGGGATCATGGAGGAGTGGCTGGACAGAGAAGGGATGCAGATGTCAACCTGACCAGGGAAGAGGAGAACCAGCTAGAATGAAGATGTATGTGGCCAACAAGAGCAGGGGTAGGAATTTATTTTTCATATACTGTATTATTTTCATATCAAGGCTCTGGGTTATAAAAGCCCAAATCAGTTCATGTATATTATGGAGAATTCCCTAGCTAGGTCTTGGACCTGGCTTTATCTAGGCTATAAATATTTACATTCTCTTGGTTTTTGGGAAATCCAAGGAATGTGTCCCATTCACAAAACTTGACTAATGAGTAAAAGAGACAATTTTCCACCATATATGACAAACATCACCTGTCCATTTCTTGGCACAGGGAAGGGCTATGGGTTTGATGGAGCACTTCCTAATTAGCTGTTTACCAATCAGAGATGTCTTGGGATGTTCAACAAAGAGCCTAAAAAAAACAAAACAAAACAAACAAACAAACAAATAAATAAATAAATAAATAAATGTAACTGGACCAGGAATTTCCAGGGTCTTTGGAGAACTGGAGAGAATCCTTTGATCACAATGAGGATGTCTTGACTGGTCACTTAAATTATTGTAAAATTAAGAAATACTGTCAGAAGCAGCTGGGTGGCTCCGATGACAGAAAACAGGTCTGGAGATGGGAGGTCCTGGATTCAAATATGGCCTTAGACACCTCCTACCTGTGTGACCCTGGGAAAGTCACTAAATCCCAAATTGCCTAGCCCTTACTACATTTTTGCCTTTGAACTGACACTTAGTATCAATTCTAAGACAGAAGGTAAGGGTTTTAAAAAAAGAAAAGAGAAGAAATACTACTTATTGATAAAGGTCAAACTATAGAAATAGACTGATAGAAAACTTGCTCTTCTAGAGTCTGGACTCAGATTGAAGCATACCATTCTCCATTCTCTCACTCCATTATTTCCTCCGTGAATTTTACATAGCATATGTGCTATATGTCTCTTTCCCAACATGACAAACATGGAAATATGTATCCTATGATAACATATATAAAAACATTATCCTATTACTTATCATCTAGAGAAGGGGACAGAGGAGGGAGGGAGAGAACATGTGTTACAAAATGTCAGAAAATGTTTATTAAAAATTATAACAATGTGTAAAAAAATTCTTCTATGACGTCTATCCACTGCGCCACCACTACAACCTTTCCTCAGTTGGATTTGCCTGAATTTTTTGTCATTTAAGGGAAAGGTGGGTCCTGGAACAGAGATAAAGTCTGGCAGAGGCAACCGAGGTCCTACTTTGAGGAAGTCATGGGTTCAGACTGATAAAAAACTGCCGTAGAGAATGTTTCTCTCCAGTTGAATCCAGAAAACATGTTCCAGTCATAGCACAGGATGTCAGGTAGAGAAGGACATAGGATTACCTAGAAATTTTGTATAATGTAAGTTTTTTTTTCTTTTTTAGAAGGAAAATTCTGACTGGGGTTTTGTTAGAGGACTACATTTGATGTTCTTCTACATGTTGAGAGCTCTGATTTTTTTTAAAAGAAAGATTATATTTAATTTTCTGTTAAATCCTTGCAACTTTCTTAAATTGAACTCTTGGGCTTAGATTTTACATTATAAGATATGCTTATGAAACTATAATACCATTTTAATCATCTAAAAAATAACATCAAGAACAAATTAATGTTTCTGAGGGTATTGGAAGTTTGGAGGAGATATTAAGGAAGCTATTTTCATTTAAATTAATTTATTTAACTACAAAACTAGTCATTTGCATTTCAGTAATTACAAGTAATTATGTGATTGACAGGAAGAAATGCTGTTACCTGTTACTTACACAGAAAATACAATGCAAATGCCTATTACAACAAAACCCCATTTAATTAGACAAATAGGGGGTGGGAACTAATATGAAATAGTGGAAGAAAATCGATAGTTTAGAATATTTTAAAGAAAGAATATTACTTTTGATTTCCTTAGGAAACTGTTACTGCCAATAGTATTTGCAAATGTAGGTCCTCTGTGCAGCTTTTTTTAATTAATAGATAAGACTCATTTATAATTAGTAGCATTATTTACATACCCACAATTAATGTGCTAAATTCTTTAAAAGTAATTCTTTTATGCATGTTCAACATGCTATTGGCAATCTTAATGACACTTAATTTGTTTAGCAAATCCTTTCTTCACAAAGTGAGGAAAAAGTAAACTGTAGCCTGGCTCCAGTTAAAATATAACAGATTCCCAATTGTTGTTGGGTCCCTAGAGAGTTTGGTCCACTATTTCAATTAAATTATAAGAATAGCATATAAGATATAGATATAGATGTAGATATATCACTTACTATATGTCAGAAACTATGCTAAGCACTTCATAATTATTATCTTACTTGATCCTCACAACAACCCTAGGTTATAGTCCCTATTATTATTCCTATTTTATAGATGAGGGGACTGAGTCAAACCAAGACTAATGGATTTGCTCAGTGTCTCATAGCTAGTAAATGTCTAAAGTTGAATTTGAACTCAATAGACAAATATTTATTAAGTACTTACTATGTGAAAGAAAGAAAAAAATGGGTGTACAGAGGCAGAAAGAAAAAGATAATCCTTGGCTTCTGGAGCTTACATCCATATTTGTCAAAAATTCTTAATTTCAATAGTGGCATCAATCTTCAAAATGCCTATATGTTTCATTACCCCAGGAGAACCTCTGAGACATTAAATTTTATAGCACTTATTGATGTGAAAAAGTAGAGGGAGGTTCCTTTTCTCAGAGCTTTCTCTGTCAATGGAATCACAATTTTGGACAAAATTGTGTATGTGCATTTGTATATGCTAATATACGTATGTATATAATGCTTTAATGTCTTTTGCTTTGGCCTTGGTAATGAAATTATAGAAAACTGGAAATTCCATCACATAATTTATAATGGAATAAAATAATTATAAGACACTTTTATTCATCATTTTTATGCTTTAAAAATTATTGTATTTTTCTACTGACCCAAATTTCAACTACTCTAACCCTATAATTCACCATCCAGTGGTAGACTTTTATAAATACAATATACCATAATTCTTTGACTAGAGCAACTAACTCATTTCTCTAAGGATTTTTTTTAAAGTCTATCCAAACCCACAACTAAAATTAAGAAGCCAAACATTTAAAGGCATCAATGACACCAGCATTGTAATTAGGAAGAATCTGCATCTTTTTTGAGCAGGCATATTTCCCCCATTAAGTTTGACCAACAAGCTAAGTTTGACTAGCCTATACATTCAAGAGGTCTTTTTTTTCAGTGTCACTTAGAATAAACTGCATTGTAGTTCAACACCAATGGCCCTATGGTCACTTTGACAGTGATGCAGAGCTTTAGCAGTACAGCAAGGAATTATCTTCATCAAATATGTCTAGTAAAGAACTACTAGGGGATGTTAGACAGAAAACCCAAAGATAAAAGATAAAAGTACAAGCATCATTCAATTAGCCTGTCCTTTATCTATACTGTCACTCCCTAAAATCTGACATAGAAATGAAATCACACTTGGCCTGCTGGATATTTCCATTTGAATATCTTGACACCACTATCAACTAAACCTTTCTAAAACTTAACTTTTCACCTCTGGCAATGCAGGATATTGTAAAGTGAATTTGGACTCAGGAGATTTAGGCTCTTATTTCAACTTTGCTACTTAGTTCCTTTGGACAAATTCCTTAACTTTTCTGGTTCTCCATTTTTTCAATAGTCAAATGAAGAAATTATTCTAAAGTAACTTAATTCTAACTAATTATAAATTGAACTAATTAAATTATTCTAAATTTTAAAAAATGAACTTAGATGATCTTAGTGATCATTCCACCTCTAATATTGTAAGGATCTATGGTTTCTCTTATCCAGCAAATGCTAAAAGCCTGTGATCCTAACATCTTCTTCCCTACATGGTATTTTCTTCTCCAGTTTCAAAATTCTGTTTCTGACTACACTTTAGTGGAATCAGGTTCTAAGGCGAGTTGATCAAATAAAAGTTCTAGCACTCTTTAAATTAATTTTCTCCATTTATTTCACATTTTCTAAAATTTTTATTGTTTTCTTTTTCCTTATTATTATAATCTGAGAGAGTATTGATCTAAGCTATACGGATCTTGTGTGATTCTAGTATTTTTTACTATGAAAATATAATACACACAATAATCCAAATAAGCAGAATAGTTATCATTAATCACATGTAGTTTAATATATCCTATCATAGGCCTTAGTCATTGAAAACACAGAAAAGACCATGGAGTATAGAAATCAGGGCATTTGCTACCAAAAAATGTGATAATTTGTTGCTACCCTGAGGCCTGAAAAAGGAGGACACAATTAGCAGTAGATACTTATAAAAGACCATATCAAAAACTAGCTGTGATAGGTAAAGAGCAATTGACATCTACTACAACTTATTGCCTATTTCTTATCTATAAAACTTCTACCAGTTAATTGGCATTACTGGTATCTCCTGGTTCTATGTGTCAAGGATTCCTCAGGCACATCTCAGCAAGATTAATCCCATTAAAATTGTGCCATTGGGTAGGTGATATAATAGCAATAAAATAATTGTCAGCCAAAGTCTCTTTTCTTCTGACAGATGGCCATTGTCTGGATTACTGCAACAGCAAGGCTGATCTTGTTTTCATTCACTCACTAATTGTAATCAATTCACCTTCTGCTCAGCCACTGTTAACATAACTTTGGACCTGTCACTGATCCTTGCTACAAAACTTCAACTCTCTATTTTGCTTAAAGAATAAAACTCAACATTTTAAGCCTAGTGCAAAAGGCCCTCCAGATTCTGGTCTCACCATATTTTGCTACTCTTATTTCCTCCTACTTGCCTATGTGAACCATATGCCTCACCTAAAATGAAGCTCCTGTTGCTTTCTAAATATATCCTGTCAGGAAGGTGGCCTAGCAGTACCAGATATTAAACTATACTATAAAGCAGCGGTCATCAAAACAATATGGTACTGACAAAGAGACAGAAGGGAGGATCAGTGGAATAGACTTGGGGTAAGTGACGTCAGCAAGACTGTCTATGATAAACCCAAAGAGCCCAACTTTTGGGACAAAAATCCACTATTTGACAAAAACTGTTGGGAAAATTGGAAAACAACATGGGAGAGATTAGGTTTAGATCAACATCTCACAGCCTACACCAAGATAAATTCAGAATGGGTGAATGACTTGAATATAAAGAAAGAAATTATAAGAAAATTAGGTGAACATAGAATAGTATACCTGTCAGATCTATGGGAAAGGGAAAAATTTTAAAACCAAGCAAGAGTTAGAAAAAAATTACAAATTATAAAATAAATAATTTTGATTATGTTAAAAAGTTTTTGTACAAACAAAATCAATGCAACCAAAATCAGAAGGGGAAACAATAGACTGTGAAAAAATCTTTATAACAAAAAATTCTGACAGAGGTCTAATTACTCAAATATACCTGGAGCTAAATCAATTGTATAAAAAATCAAGCCATTCCCCAATTGATAAATGGGCAAGGGACGTGAATAGGCAATTTTCAGATGAAGAAATCAAAACTATCAATAAGTACATGAGAAAGTGTTCTAAATCTCTAATAATTAGAGAAATTCAAATGAAAACAACTCTGAGGTATCACCTCACATCTAGCAGATTAGCTAAAATGATAGAAGGGGAGAGTAATGAATGTTGTAGGGGATGTGGCAAAATTGGGACAGTAATGCATTACTGGTGGAGTTGTGAACTGATCCAACCATTCTGGCTGGCAATTTGGAACTATGCCCAAAGAGTGATAAAAGACTGCCTGCCCTTCAATCCAGCCACAGCATTGCTGGATTTGTACCCCAAAGAGATCATAGATAAACAGACTTGTACAAAAATATTTATAGCCATGCTTTTTGTGGTGGCAAAAAACTGGAAAACCAAGGGATGCCCTTCAATTGAGGAATGGCATTGTGCTCAAAGGAATAATAAACTGGAGGAATTCCATGTGAACTGGAAAGACCTCCAGGAATTGATGCAGAGTGAAAGGAGCAGAACCAGGAGAACATTGTACACAGAGGCTGATACACTGTGGTAAAATCGAATGTAATGGACTTCTGTACTAGCAGCAATGCAATGACCCAGGACAATTCTGAGGGATTTATGGAAAAGAATTGCTACCCACATTCAGAGGAAGAACTACAGGAGTGGAAACACAGAACAAAAACAACCGCTTGAACACATGGGTGGATGCAGACATGGTTGGGTATCTGACACTAAACAACCACACAAATGCAACTATCAATAATATGTAAATAAGTCTTGATTGATCACACATGTTTAAACCAGTAGAAATGCACGTTGGATATGGGGAGGGGTAAAAGGGGGTGAAGGGGAAAGTAAAAACAAGAATCATGTAATCATGGAAAATCTTTCTAAAAAAATAAAATATTATTAAATATATCCTGTCATATGCTTTCCTACCTTTTGTCTTTGCTCATTTTGTACCCAAGGTTGAAATGTTGTACCTCTTCCTCCCAAACTATCCAAAATTTACCCATCCTTCAAGGCTCTACTCAAAGTCTTCTTCCTCAATAAATAATTATGTTTGGTTTTACATGAGGATCACAAAACATGTGAAATGTATAATTGGTTCATTACATAAAATTAATGGTGGATAATGATGTTATCTGCTTGTGAGAAAGGAGACAGATGTCATCTGCGAAGTCAAGGTCCTCAAGCTGTTTGGTATGAGTCCATTGAATGCCCGTATTGTTGTCCTTGGTAATTCTTCTCATGGTCCAATCTATGACCATCAAGAAGATAAGGGGCGAAAGCATGCAGCCTTGCTTCACTCCGGTCTTCACTGTTGATGAGCTTCGGGGGAATCCCGTAATGCTGCATCAATCTCCAGATGATGTTCCTGTCTACGCTGTCAAATGCCTTCTCGAAATCCACAAAAGTCATGTAGAAGCGGAGAAGACAGGTCTGAAGATCAACAAGAGGAAGACCGAGGTGATCACAGTCAACAGCAGACAGGACCTGCCAATCCAACTACAGAGAGAAAACATCAAGGAGACGGACCACTTCACCTATTTGGGTAGCATCCTCAGTAAGGACTGCTAGGCAGATGAGGACATCAGAAACCGAATCAACAAATCCAGACAGGCATTTAACACCCTGCAGTCTGTCTGGATCTCCAAAGCACTGTCCCTCGTCACTAAGCTCCAAATCTTCAATACCAACGTAAAGGTCGTCCTCCTATATGGATCAGAAAGCTGGAGAGTGACGAGCGCTAACACCAACAAACTCCAGGTCTTTGTTAACAGATGTCTACGTCACATCTTGAACATCAGATGGCCTGAAAAGATCTCCAATGCTAGTCTCTGGGAAAGAACAATCCAGTATCCCATCAGTCAGGGCATAAAGAAACATAAGTGGAGATGGATAGGACATACGCTACGAAAACCGGAAGACAAAGTAGCCAGACAAGCATTGAGCTGGAACCCTTCAGGGAGGAGGAAAGTCGGAAGACCAAAACAGACCTGGCAAAGATCTGCTGAAAATGAAACAAAAACAGTCGGAATGACATGGGCCCAGCTGGGGGAAGTTGCCCAGAACAGAGTCCATTGGCGTGAGATGGTTGCGGCCCTATGCTCCTAAGGAGTCAACAGGAATAATAATAAAATAATAAATAATGATGTTATCTAATGTTTAAATAATGTTTTATAGATTGAAAAGAGCAATGGCACTTTGACTCATTGACTCAGAAAATCACTAATAGTTAAGTCATTAAGCACCAAAGTGTTGAGCACTGAACTAGCTTCTAAGGAGACAAGAATATTGGGGATTCTTGTCCAAAAGGCTCTTACATTCTATGGAGGAAGAAAGAAAAAGGATGGGAGCAATATGCACATGAATAAGTAAATATCAAATATTATCAAAAGTAAATAAAATATTTTGGCATGATGTGGAATGGGGAGAAGTACTATTAATCAAGAAATATGAAGAAAAGCAAACTTTAGAAGGAGGCAATTAAGCTGAACCTTGAAGAGAGTTCTAGATTCTGGGACTCAGGTTGAGATTCCAAGATATTTGGGAATGGATAGATTTTAAAACCAAGCAAGAGTTAGAAAAAATTACAAAATATAAAATAAATAATTTTTATTACATTAAACTAAAAAGTTTTTGTACAAATAAAATCAATGCTGCCAAAATGAGAAGGGAAGCAACAAATTAGGAAAAAAAATTATAACAGAAAATTCAGACTAAGGCCTAATTACTCAAATTCATAAGGAGCTAAATCAATTGTACAAAAAAATCAAGCCATTCCCCAATTGATAAATGGGTAAGAGATATCAATGGGCAATTTTCAGATAAAGAAACCAAAGATATGAACACACCTATGAAAAACTGTTCTAAATCTCTTATAATTAGACAGACACAAATCAAAACAACTCTGATGTACCACCTCACACCCTGCAGATTAGTTAACATGACAGCAAAGGAAAGTGGTGAATGTTGGAGGTGATGTGGCAAAATTGGGACATTAACGCATTGCTGGTGGAGTTGTGAATTGATCCAAATATTCTGGATGACAATGTGGAATTATGCACAAAGGGAGCAAAAAGACTACCTGCCTTTTGATTCAACCATAGCACTTCTTGTTTTATACCCCAAATAGATATTAAGGAAAAATACTTGTACAAAAATATTTATAGCCATGCTCTTTGTGATGGCAAAAAATTGGAAAATGAGGGAATGTCCTTCGATTAGGGAATGGCTGAACAAATTGTGGTATCTGTTGGTGATGGAATACTATTGTGCTCAAGGGAATAATGAAATGGAGGAATTCCATGTGAACAGGAATGACCTCCAGGAATTTATACAGAGTGAAAGGAGCAGAGCCAGAAGACCATTATACACAGAGACTGATACACTGTGGTACAATCGAACATAACGGGCTTCTCTACTAGGAGCAATGCAAGGATCCAGAGCAAGGCTGAGGGACTTATGAGAAAGAAAACTAGCCACATTCAGAGGAAGAACTGTGGGAGTAGAAACACAGAAGAAAAACAACTGCTTGATCACATGGGCTGATGGGAATATTTTGGGGATGTAGACACTAAATGATAACTCTAGTCCAACTATCAATAATATGGAATTAGGTCTTAATGATACATGTAAAACCCAGTGGAATTGTGTGTCTGCTATGGGGTTTGGGGGTTTGGAGGAGAGGGAAAGAACATGAAACATGTAACTATGGGAAAACATTCAAAATTAAAATGAAATTAATAATAAATAAATAAATAAAAAACCAGCTAGCTAAATAAACAAACAAACAAACAAACAAACAAATAAATAAATAAATGATGGGGGGCCAGGGTTGGCCTCAGGATTCTCCTGATTTCTAGTCTAATGTTCTTTCCAATACACTATATTTCCTCTTAGGAAAGAGAAGAAAGAGCCACATAAGTGTAAATAGAGAAAGTGGGAAAAGAAATTAGGAATTTTCTAACAGAAGATGATACAATACTGGGAATAATAGATCACACACCAAATCTTCAAAAAAGATACCAGGAAGCTAGGATTTCGGCTCAAATATAGTAGGATGGAATTTTAAGGGGTAAAATTATAGTCTTGAAAATTAAGTTCGAATTAATAATATGATGGGAAGTACATATACTATTGTTCTTCCTGAAAAGATTTGGTAGTTTTAGAGTAACTGTCTAAGAAAAAATGTACTGGAAGATGTTTAACAGTCAGCTCTAAAAAAATGTATGCAAGACCTGCTTTTAAATTTACATTATTTACATTTTCTCCATCATGTTCTCAAGTCTGGAAAATCAATAAAACAATAAATCAAAATCTAGTTTATAGTATTTGCCAATTTCCAAGGTGTAAATGCTCACACTGCAATTTAACAATAGGCTCTCCCAAATGGCTATAGCTGACTCTAGTACTCTCCTAACTAATTAACTAAGTCCCAAATATATCGATATTGCGATGTAACAGCCATAAGGTATCTTAGGATTGTTTAAAAAGAAGAGGAGTATCTAATACTGAAGAGGTGATAATACAACTGTACAAATCTATTTTTAGATTTCTTTTCACCTTGCAAGACTACAATTCCAATTTCTATCTTCAATGACCTCTCCATCCCTTGAACTTAGGGGACTCATCTATTCCATCACATAGTTACTTCTGAGATTCTAATATCACTTATGTAAAAATATTTAAATTTCCTGCATTTATACCTTGATTTTTCTGTTGTTGTTATTGTTTAGTAGGTTCAATCAGGTTCAATTCTTCATGTTTCAATTTGGGGTTTTCAGGACATAGATGCTGAAGTGGTTTGCCATTTCCTTCTCTAGATCATTTTACAGATGAGGAAGCTGAGATAAATAGGGTTAAGTGACTTGTTCAGGGTCACACAGTTAGTAAGTACTTAAGACCAGACACTTCTCTTCCTACCATGCGCATAAATTCCTTAAGGGCACAAATTGGTTCAAGCCCCAAAAACCAGAACAGAAAATTCTATATTTCCTTTGAATTGTTGTTATAAGAAAAGAGCTAGTTTTGGTTTAACACTATAAAATATTCTCTGTAGTGCCAATAGATTTTTTTTGAAGAAGGGAGGTGAAAGTATTCATTTGCTACTATCCTACCAACTTCAGACAATTCTTTTGAAATGTGAAAAATCAGACTGGCTTTTTGGAGGACAGGGGAAAAAATGCTTTGACTTTCATCTGTCTGTATTAATTTACACATAAAATATATGATTAGAGACCTTCCAAGTGCATGTCATCATGGATGAGAAACTTGAAGGATGAATTATTTTAGGCACTGGAAGCTTTTGCCTCACTGCATGCAATGTAAATATCTATGAAGAGAAGAGCTGTTCCTCCCCCTTGACCTGAATTGCTGGTGACATTTGTTGATTTTAGTCCCTTAAATGGAAATATCTCCCTCACAAATTTCTTACACTCTAACAGATTTGTTATTATTATATTCCCTTTCCAGCTTTAAACATTTGTACCTCACACACTAAAATGTTCCTTGATTTCAGCACTTAAGGCAGAGAAGCAGGCAGGAAGGAGGGAAGGAAAGAGGGAGGGAAGAAGGGAGAGAAAAAAGGAAAAAAGAAAGGAAGGAAAGAAGGAAGGAATATTATTTTATTTGATCTTCAAAACAACTGTGGGAGGTGTGTATTATTATTAGCTTCATTTTATAGTTGTGGTAACTGAAGCAGATAATGGCTAACTGACTTAGAGTCACACCGCTAGAAAATATCTAAGGTTAGATTTGAACTCAGGTCTTCCTGATTCTAGGCTTAGTAATTTATTTACTGTACCACCTAGCTGATGGATTGAAACCAATATATAACTCAACAGAAGTCAGTATAGAAGTCCTACTGTGAAAGATGAAAAGGGCAACCTCACCTCCAATGGAGAGGAAATTAAGGTAATTATTGAGAACCATTTTGCCCAATTATATGGCAACAAATATGGCAATCTAGGTGAATATTTACAAAAATATAAACTGCCTAGATAAAGAGAAGAGGAAATAGAATGCTTAAATAATACCATAGAATACCAATAGAAATCAAACAAGCCATCAAATAACTCCCTAAGAAAAAATCGCCAGAGTCAAATGGATTCACAAGTCAATTCTATCAAACATTTAAAGAACAACTAATCCCAATACTATAAAAACTATTTGACAAAATAAGCAAAGGAACAGTTCTACCAAATTCTTTTTATGACACAAATATAGTCCTGATTCCAAAGTCAGGCAGACCAAAAACAGGGAAAGAAAACTACAGACCAATCTTCTTAATGAACATAGATGCAAAAATCTTAAATATAATACCAGCAAAAAGACTCCAGCAAGTGATCGCGAGGGTTATTCATTATGATCAAGTAGGATTTATACCAGGAATGCAAGGATGGATCAATATTAGGAAAACCATCCACATAATTGACCATATGAACAACCAAACCAACAGAAACCACATGATTATCTCAATAGATGCAGAAAAAGCCTTTGACAAAATACAACACCCATTCCTACTGAAAACTCTAGAAAGTAAAGGAATAGAAGGGCCTTTCCTAAAAATAATAAACAGAATATATTTAAAACCATCAGCAAGTGGGGGCAGCTGGATAGCTCAGTGGATTGAGAGCCAGGCCTAGAGACTGGAGGTCCTTGGTTCAAATCTGGCCTTAGACACTTCCAACCTGTGTGACCCTGGGCAAGTCACTTGACACCCATTGCCTAAAAAATCAAACAAACAAAATTACACATCAGCAAGCGTCATCTGCAATGGGGATAAATTAGAAGATTTCCCAATAAGATCAAGAGTGAAACAAGGATCCCCATTATCATCTCTATTATTTAACATTGTACTAGAAACACTAGCAGTAGCAATCAAGAGAAGAAAAAGAAATTGAAAGTATTAAAATATGCAATGAGGAGACGAAACTATTGCTCTTTGCAGATGATATGATGGTCTACTTAAAGAAACCTAGAAAATCAATTAAAAAGCTAGTGGAAATAATCAACAGCTTTAGCAAAGTTGCAGGATACAAAATAAACCCACATAAATCATCAGCATTTCTATATATTTCCGACACAACTCAGCAGTAAGAATTAGAAAGAGAAATTCCACTTAAAATCCTTTTAAAATCACCCTAGACAATATAAAATATTTAGGAATTTATTTGCTTTTTGAACACAACTACAAAACACTTTCCCCACAATTAAAACTAGATCTAAACATTTGGAAAAAACATTAATTGCTCATGAATAGAATGAGCTAGCATAATAAAATTGACAATCTTACCCAAATTAATTTACTCATTCAGGGCCATATCTATCAAATTACCAAGAATTTTTTTTACTGAATTAGAAAAAATTATAACAAAGTTAATTTAGAAGAACAACAGATCAAGAATATCAAGGGAAATAATGAAAAAAATGTGAAGGAGTGGGACCAGATCTTAAACTGTACTATAAATCAGTGGTCATCAAAACAATATGGTGCTGTCTAAGAGACAGAAGGGAAGATCAATGGAATAGATTTGAGGTAAACGACCTCAGCAAGATAGTATATAATAAACCCAAAGATCTCAGCTTTGGGGACAAAAACCCACTATTTTACAAAAACTGCTGGGAAAATTATAAAACAGTATTGGAGAGATTAGGTTTAGATCAACATCTCACAACCTACACCAAGATAAATTCAGAATGGGTGAATGACTTAAATAAAAAGAAGAAAACTATAAGTAAATTAGGTAAACATAGAATAGTTTACCTCAGATTTATGGGAAAGGAAAGATTTTAAGAGATAGAGATAGATGATATTACAAAATGTAAAATGTAAAATGAATAATTTTGATAACATTAACTTAAAAAGGTTTTGTACAAACAAAATCAATTTAACCAAAATTCAAAGGGAAGCAACAAATTTAGGGAAAAAAATCTTTATAATGAAATCCTCTGACAAAGGTATAATTACTCATATCTATAAGGAGTTAAATCAATTGAACAAAAAATCAAGCCATTCCTCAATTGATAAATGGGTAAGGGACATGAATAGGTAATTTTCAGATAAAGAAATCAAAACTATCAATAATCACATGAAAAAGTGTTTTAAATTTCTTATAATTAGAGAAACACAAATCAAAACAATTCTGAGGCACCACCTCACACCTAGCAGATTGACTAATATGACAGCAAAGGAAAGTAATAAATATTGGAGGAAATGTGGCAAAATTGGGACACTAATGCTTTGCTGGTGGAGTTGTGAGTTGATCCAACCATTCTGGAAGGCAATTTGGAACTATGCATAAGGGTGCTAAAAGACTGCCTTACCTTTGATCCAGTCATATGACCCCTTCGTTTATACCCCAAAGAGATAATAAGAAAAAAGACTTGTACAAAAATATTTATAGCCCCACCTTTTGTGGTGGCAAAAAATTGGAAAATGAGGGAATGTCCTTCAATGGGGAATGGCTGAACAAACTGTGGTTGATATCTGTTGGTGATGGAATACTATTATGCTCAAAGGAATAATGAACTGGAGGAATTCCATGTGAATGGTAACAACCTCCAGGAACTGATACAGAGTGAAAGGAGCAGAACCAGGAGAACGTTATACAGAGAGAGATACACTGTGGTATAATCAAATGTAATGGACTCCTCTACTAGCAGCAATGCAATGATCCAGGACAATTCTGAGGGACTTATGAGAAAGAACGCTATCCACATCTAGAGAAAGAACAGTGGAAGTAGAAACACAGAAGAAAAATAACTGCTTGAACACATGATTTGATGGGGATATGATTGGGGACACAGTCTAAATGAGCACACTACTGAAAATACCAATAATACAGAAATAGGTCTTGATCAGTAACACACATAAAACCCAGTGGAATTGCTCATTGGCTATGGGAGGGGTTTGGGAGGAAGGGAGGGAAAGAGATAAAACATGTAGTCATGGAAAATATTATTATTTAATTAACTAAATAAATAGAAAAGAAATCCTACTCTGGTTTCTTAAAGACTTTTCAAGCTACATCACTTATCTGAAAAGAGAGCATTGCATAATAGATAGGGCACTGGGCTTGGAGTTAAAAAAGGCTTGGATACAAATCCTGACTGACACTTAGTTAACTATGACCAAATGAAAATCATTTGAACTCTATGAGAATTAGTTTTCTTCCTATGCAAAATAAGTATATTTGGCTAAATGGCCTTTGAAGTTCCTTCCAGTTCCAAATGCATGATCTTTAGATCCTAACAAGAGGATAGTACCTACCTCAAAGTGCATAGGTATCAATTATTATTACTTTTAAGCATAGGTAAGAGAGACTGTAATTACTGTCCCAGTAAGTGCCTAGAATTCTGAAAGGTTAAATTATTTGCCCAGGGCCCCAAAGCTAATATGTGTCAATGAGAGACTGGCAATCTAGGTCTTTTTCCAGCTTTGAGATTTACTGACATTCTTTCCATTGAGTCCTGCTTTCTCTCATGCTTTCTACAATTCAGAAAAACTTAGCTAATCATCCAACCATTAAGGTAATATTTATTAAACAACTGCTCTTTCATTTCTCACCAGGATTTACTCCAGAATTCTCCATCATGCCCCTCAAACCTCCTTATCTTGCCATATCATCTCAGCTCTGGAATTCAAATCTCAGGGGTGCCTTTCATTCCTGAAAGACCTAGCTGTGATGGATGGCTCCTTCCAGAGAGATTTGAGGCAGACAGATCAAATAGGAGCTTATTGTAATAATCCACAGTAAAGGTGACATGGACTAGAACAGTGATGGCAAACCTTTTATAGATGGAGTGTTGTGCCCCTCCCGCACCCCACTCCCCAGGTCTAGTGCCATGTCCCTCCTCTCATCAAGTGCCAGGCATGCTCTCCTTCCCATTGTTACCCCACACAGGAGAAGAAGGAAGCTCTTCCATTAGGCTGCTGGATGGAGGGGTGGGTGAAGTGAGATATATCCTCAGAGAAGGTAGAGAGGGGGAGGGGAATGGCCCAAGCACTCTGCTCCCCTCCAGCTCTGCTGCATGTGATCTGCCCACCTTCCCCATTGTGCATTCCCATTAGCTGCTGTGCAGAGGGGTGGGGTGGTGATGATAAAAATGTCATCAGACTGGTGGAGAAGGGGAGTGGAGCAGTTCTTCTAGAGTCCTTCTGCCTTTCTAGTAATAAACTCTGGGGGTGGGAGAGGGGGAGAGCAGCCAAGTGCCCATAGAGAGTGCTCTGCCTGCTCTCTTTGGTACCCATGCCATAGGTTCGCCATAACTGGGCTAGAGTTAGGAGGGAAATTACATGAATATAGAAAAGAGGGTATATGAAAAAGATAATGCCAAGCTAGAGATACAGGATTTTGTAACAAAGTAGATAAAAAGAATACTTTAAAATGATATGATAAAGATGACACCAATGCTTTCTTCCTAGGTGACTAGAAGAATGATGATGCCCTTGGCAGTAACAGGGAAATCTGAGAGAAATATCAGTTAGAAAGAATAGTTGTTTTAGACATGTTGAATATGAGATGCTAACAAGATATCTAATTCAAAGACTCAAATAGCCAGGCTCTAATCTTTGATTGCACTATTTGTGGTGCTTTGAAAATGAGTCATAATGCAAAAAAAAAGTCATATTTTTGGTCAGAAGTCCCCAGTTCATATTCTGACCATGCCACTACAGTTTCATTTTTGCCCGTCTCTGCCTCTGGGGACAATTGCTTCATTTGCAAGAAGGTGGTTCTTGCTGACTTCTATGGACTAAAGAACTTAAAAAACATCTTGGGGGATGTTGTAAAAATTGGAAGTACATTATTTTGAAACACAATGAATTTCTGAATAAGTACCAGATTGTTAATTAAGAACAAAGAGAACCTTGTCATCCAGTCATTTTTTTCTGTTATGTCTGACTTCATGACCCTTTCTGGCTTTTTCTCAGCAGACACTAGACTCCTTTGCCATTTACTTTGCTAATTCATTTTACAGAGGAGAAACTAAGGCAAACAGGGTGATTTGCCCAGAGAGTGACATAGCTTTAAGTGTCTTAGATCAGATTTGAATTTAGGAAGATGAGTCTTTCTTATTCCAGGCCTGACATTCAATATACTGTGCAATCTAGAATTAAGATATATTTTTTAAACTAAAAAATATTTAAAATGGAAAAGCACCATTTATATCCACTGGAACCTGCTTACAATAAAACTATTCCATACAGAAAATTCAAGATAGTGGGGTCTACTTTGTACCTCTTCCAATTGGGCCACAGTCATCTTGAAATACCCAAACAAATTCATTAATAGAAAGTAAGCTCTATGAAAAAAGGAATTTTCAATTTTTGGTCTTGTTTCCTTCATACCTAGCACAGAGCTATGTTCATAATAGGTACTTAATGTTTGTTGAATTTAATTATTGGGCAATCTCACACCCAAGTTGTTTCTTATCTTTAATCTAATGGTCAGAGTTAAAGAGAGTTTCAGAGTTCTATTCTCAAGACTAAGTAATGATATGATCATGGGTTTCTTTTAGCATTCCTTTACTTTTAAGAAGACTAATAATCCCACTGGGAGGATATTAATCTTCCCTAGCAGATCGACCTATTATATTAAATATGTCTTTGTGTGCTTTAGCTATTGAATGATACACCTGAGTGCCAGCAATAATACAGAGGAAGTCTGTCACAGTTCATGGAAATTACTTGTGACTTGAAAAAACATCAGCAGCATTTTCCTCCTATAATTACTTACAAGTCTCTAAACAAGAGCATTATAAACACTGAGCCTAGAGAAAGGACTTGAGAGGAATATTCTCGTTCCATTCAAATGTCTGAAGGGCTATCATGCAGAAGAGGGATTAGGCGTGTTCCCTTTAGGGCCAGATGTCAGAGCCAGGATCAGTGGTTCATTTCAAAAGATAGATATCAGCTCAATATAAGAAAGAACTTTTAAAAATGGCATCTAAAACTTCAGGAGGCAAGGAATTCCTTGTTATTGGAAGTAATGAAATAAAAGCTGGATTATTCAAGATATTGTAGGGGTAGTTAAATGGCTTGGTGGATTAAGAGCCAAATCTAGAGAGATTTGGGTTCAAATTTGACCTCAGATACTTCCTATGTTATCATGGGCAAGTCAATGAATCCTCTTTGTCTAGCTCTTACTGTTCCTCTGCCTTGGAACCAATACACAGCACTGATTCTAAGACAAAAGGTAAGGGTTTTTGAGACAGAGAGAGAGAGACAGACAGACAGAGACACAGAGACAGAGACAGAGAGAGAGACAGAGAGAGACAGAGAGAGACAGAGAGAGAGACAGAGAGAGAGAGAGACAGAGACAGAGAGAGAGAGAGACACACAGAGAGAGAGACACAGAGAGAGACAGAGAGAGAGACACAGAGAGAGACAGAGAGAGAGAGAGAGACAGAGAGACAGAGAGAGAGAGATTGTAAAAAGGGATAGATTCATGTATCAATTAAGGGTTTTGAAGACTTCTAAAGTCCTATCCAAGTAGAGATTCCAGGACTCTTGAAGGCATTTTTATTGTCAGGAGCAACACACACACACAAACACACACACTCACACTCACACATGCACACCACACAGAGAGAGATAGAAACAAATGGCTTTAGGCTTTTAAGAGAACTGTGCCCTGCTTTTTGCATTGACATTGTAAAACCCAAATTATTGAATTTTGCATTAATAGTCAATTATCAAAAATTAAGTTAGCCACTATTTGTGACAAAACCTCTCCTCATGTTCTGAGAAATGTTCTAGTCATTTAGCATTCATGCTGAGGCCAAAGCTAGAAGTGGATCTGGACCTCCTATTTTTCATTTTCCAAAGACCTATGCTAAAAACTTAATAGTAATTGTTCATGACTGCAGGGGTTTGCTGAGGCAGGATGACAAGGTTGATAGTGTGCTTGTTAAATACTCAGATTCGACATGGAAAAACCTACATGAAATTATGAAGAAAGAAACCAGCAAAAGCAAAAAAATGTTATATATAGCACCAAAAATATTGTTTGAAATATGACTTGTGTAGGTCTCCCTCCAGAGAAAGAACTAATAAAAAGAAATAAGACACAGTTCATATATATGTATGTGCTTATATGAGTGTGTGTGTGTGTGTGTGTGTGTGTGTGTGTGTCTTCACTAGTGTAGGGAGGATGGGAGGCATATAGGGTATTTTAATGCAACAGATAAAAAAAATTATAAAGTTAAAAAAAATAAAGGCTTGCATTCACATCCTGGCTCCAATAGTTGATTAAATTGTTAATTGTGTAACCATCAATAAATGACTCAACATCTCTGATTTTCATTTTGTTTACCTATAAAATTGAGTATAATA
The DNA here is from genome assembly GCF_016433145.1 of Gracilinanus agilis. NCBI lineage: Eukaryota > Metazoa > Chordata > Mammalia > Didelphimorphia > Didelphidae > Gracilinanus > Gracilinanus agilis. The sequence goes on from NC_058130.1 coordinate 193,554,476, forward strand.
ACAAAATAATGTCTACCTGAAAATATTTTTATAAAGCATAAGTGTTAAAAGTCCTTTTAAAGTTCTAAAATGCTATAGCAATGTCAGTCATTATTACATTGAAACAAGCACTAGTTTTTTATCAGGTGACCTAGTTTTGAATCCTTGCTATGAAAGATATTGGTTTTGTGCCTGGAGTTCACAACACAGCTGAACCTTAGTTTCCTCTGCTCTAACGAGGTGATCATATTCCTTGTACTAAAAAATCAGAGGTTGTTGTAAAGAAGGCACTTCGTAAAACAGAGCACAATATCTAAAAGTGAAAGCTGTTGTTATGATCACATTTCCAAAATCATACTGAGGAGAGCAACAATAACAACCACCTCCATGAAAATCAGTGCCAGACTACTCTAGGCATGATGATAATAATGATAGCAGATATTTATATAGCATTTTCTTTTTTTTTTAATTAGTTTGCTTGTTTATTACATTAAAATTTTCAGCTCTTTCACTCCCTCCATTTCCTGCAACATAGAATGCCTCATTTGACACACGCAAAAAAGTATATATAAAACTATGTCTCGCTTGTTTCTATTTGTCAGTTCTTTCTCTGGAGGCAGACACACAAGTCATGTAACCCTTTAAAGTTTGCTGTTAAAATGTTTATTAACTGCTTTACAAATATTATTCATTTGTTCCTCAAAATGATCACGGGAAGTGGGTACTATTATTCCCATTTTATTATTTAGGAAACTGAGACAGCCAAAGGTTTAGTGACTTACCCTGGATCATAGGACCAGTAAGTGCCAGAAACTAGATTTGAACTTACATCTTTCTGAATCTTCATCCATCACTCTATCCACTGTGTCACCTAGCCATTTATAAAGTCAACATTAAATCCAAACCAATATAGCATGTCCTTTATTGTCTTTTTTTCCATTAATTTTCATGGAAAACTGTATTTCTTAAGAAACCCCAGCATAATGGCACAGAAAGTAAACAGGATTACCAGAGGTATGGAAGTAGAAAATAGATAGGAGTAATGAGGTTTTTGTTGTCAGAATGTTTTGAAGATCATTTGTTCTGTTGAACTAAAGTATGATGCAAGATAATCACTTTTGTTGAGTTCCTAATCATCTGTAGTAATCAAAAGCTGAATTTATCAGACATCTATTTTCAACTAAGATTCAGAAAATCTTGGATCCATCTCCTGCCATTGACACATACTTCTTGTATTACCTAACATGAAGTCACTAAACCTTTTAGTGCCCTAGTCAGTTAGTCAATAAATATTTATTTACTGCATACTTACTATGTGCCAGTCACTGTGTTAAGCTCTGAGGTGAGAAAAAAAGGCAAAAACCAGTCCCTGATCTCAAGGAGTTCACAGTCAAATGGGGAAGACAACATGTAGGCTATTATGCACAAATCTGATATCACTCTCTTAAGATACAATAAGTTTCAGCAGAAGCTAAATGCTGCTGATAGAGGAAATTCCTCATCAGGAGCTCCTTATATCAAGGAAAAAATATGGCATTGTATATTAAGTTATGTATCAGTTATATAGCTGTTTTGTTCAGTAGTTTTGTTGTACCTAACCCCATATGGTTTTTATAAAACAAAAATACTAGAATGATACGCCATTTCCTTCTCAAGCTCATTTTGTAGATGAGGAAATTGAGGTAAACAAGGTTAAGTTACTTGCACAGGGTCACACAGCTAGTAAGTGACTGAGGCCAGATTTGAACTCACAAAGCTGAATCCTCCTGAATCCAGGCTGGATTCTCTATCCACTGTGCTACATATCAATGGTAGTTATATAGTTAGAAAGAAGTAAAATGTGACATGAATATTAATTATTTGTCCTTTATCTGATCAAAATGTAATCGAGGTTTGTGGATGTAAAAATCCATCTTTTATCTAAACTCCAGTCTAAACATCTCATCACAGTGGTCAATCTGGTAGTTCCTGTGAATTATGGTGAAAAACGGAAAGTCTCTTCAACTAACATTACAATAAAATCAAAGTGAGCAATGAAGTCATCTCAGGCGAAGAAAAATTACAGAGAACTTTGGCATCCGTCCCAAGAAGAACATTATTCAAGAATCAGAAAAAGAAGTTGACTTAAGGTCAAGCAAGCCAGAAGGCTGATAAGCAATATAAGTCTTCTTTCACTATATGACAAAGAAGGAATATATATATTACATGATAATATATGTTCAACCTATATACCTACCTGCCTTCTTGGAAAGGGGGAAGGTATGGGAGGGAGGGAATTTTTTTAAGTTTATAATTTCTTGTTGAATCAAAGGGATTTGGAAAGGAGCAGGGTTAACGATACCCACATCAAAAAAGAAGGAAAGAAAAGAACACTGATGAATTATTTTAAACTACAAATAATGAGGCAGCTATGTGGCTTAATGGGTTGAGAACCAGTCCTAGAAAAAGAAGGTCCTGAGTTCAAATTTGATCTCAATCATTTCCCCATTGTGTGATCCTGGGCAACTCACTTAACCCCAATTGTCAACCCTTACCACTCTTCTTCCTTGATTTTTTATTTGAATTTTTTATTTTGAATATTTTCCCATAGTTACATGTTTCATGTTCTTTCCCTCTCCCCAAATCCCACCCCACCCCACAGCCAACACACAATTCCACTGGGTTTTATATGTATCATTGATCAAGACCTAATTCCATATTATTGATAGTTGGACTAGAGTTATCATTTAGCGTCTATGTCCCCATTAATATCCCCATCAGCTCATGTGTTCAATCAGCTGATTTTCCTCTGTGTTTTTACTCCCACAGTTCTTCCTCTGAGTATGGCTAGTTTTCCTTCTCATAAGTTCCTCAGTCTTGCTCTGGATCCTTGTATTGCTGCTAGTAGAGAAGTCTGTTGTGTTCAATTTTACCACAGTGTATCAGTCTCTGTGTACAATGTCCTCCTAGTTCTGCTCCTTTCACTCTGCATCAATTCATGGAGGTCATTCCAGTTCAAGTGGAATTCCTCCATTTCATTATTCCTTTGAGCATAATAGTATTCCATCACCAATAGATACCACAATTTGTTCAGCCATTCCCCAATCGAACGACATTCTCTCATTTTCCAATTTTTGCCACCACAAAGGGTGTGGCTATAAATATTTTTGTACAAGTATTTTTCCTTATTATCTCTTTGGGGTATAAAACAAGCAGTGCTATGGCTGGATCAAAAGGCAGATAGTCTTTTAGCACCCTTTGTACATAGTTCCAAATGGACATCCAGAATGGTTGGATCAATTCACAACTCCACCAGCAATGCATTAGTGTCCCTATTTTGCCACATCACCTCCAACATTCAGCACTTTCCTTTGCTGTCATGTTAGCTAATCTTCTAGTTGTGAGGTGGTATCTCAGAATTGTTTTGATTTGCATTTCTCTAATTATAAGAGATTTAGAATACTTTTTCATGTGCTTATTGATAGTTTTGATTTCTTTATCTGCCTATTCATGTCCCTTGCCCATTTATCAATTGGGGAATGGCTTGATTTTTTGTACAATTTATTTAGCTCCTTAAAAATTTGAGTAATTAGACCTTTGTCAGAGTTTTTTGTTTTAAAGATTTTTTCCCAATTTGTTGATTCCTTTCTAATTTTGGTTGCATTAGTTTTGTTTGTACAAAACCTTTTTAATTTAATGTAATCAAAATTATTTATTTTACATTTTGTAATTTTTTCTAACTCTTGCTTGGTTTTAAAATCTTTCCTTTCCCCAAAATCTGACAAGTATACTATTTTGTGTTTGCCTAATTTACTTATAGTTTCCACTCTTCTTTCTTTAAAACAATACTTAATATTAAAAGTAAGGGTTTAATTTTCTTTAAATACAAGTATAACTAAAAGAGCAAAAGAAAATGTGGAATAGGATCAAAGGCAAGCAAAGGAGTTTTAGAACTACCATGTTAAATTTGAAATAAAGCTATACGTGATATAGATTCATAATTTCATATGTCATCTTCTTTTTTGTTGTTTTTAGGACATGGAAATGTTCATGTTAAGGCCTATCAAGTTCAAAGTAATAAAAGAGGAAAAAAGAAGGTTGAAAAGAGATAGATATCCGATACTCTGCATGGGAACAGAGGTAGCAGAGGCTTATAAAATGCCTTATAAGAAAAGAGGTACAGCACCCACAAGAGCTTTTCACATAGATAATGAGTAATCCATCAACTCATAGTTTCTAGGTCTATATCCCAAAGTGTTTTTAAAGTACATATCTCTATAAAAATATTTAAATCATCTTTTTGGGAAGTGGAAAAGAACTGGAAACTGAAAGGATGCTCATCATTTGGGGAATGACTAAATTGTGGTATTTGACTGTGATAGAATGCTTTAAGAAATGATGAGCAGGATTTTCTTAGAAAAGCCTGTCTACATCCAAAGACAGAACTGATAAAAAGAAATAAGATATGGTTTTTAATATATTTTATATCTTTTTTGTCAAATGATATTTTTTCTAATGGGACAAGGAGAGTGAAAGAGGGAGTTAATTGGGTGTTTCAATGTGACAAATAAACAAATAAATTTAAAATATTTAAAAAGCCTGCAAAAACTAGTAGGAACTGATGCAAAGTGAAGTGAGCAGAACCAGCAAGACATTTTACACAGTAAAAGCAATATTGTATGATGATTAATGGTGAATTACTTAGCTATTCTCAGCAATACAATCATCTAAGACAATTACAATGAAAATGGTTGCCCATCTCCAGAGAATGAACTGATGGATCTGAATGCAGATTGTAGCTTACTTTATAAAACTTTAATTTTCTTTGGATATTTTGTCTATTTTTTGCAACATGTGATATGTAAAATATGTGAAATGATGCAAAAATATATTTTGCATGTCTACACATGTATAACCTATGTCAAATTGCCTGCCTTCTCAAGAATGGGGAGGGAAAGAAGGAAGAGAATTTGGAATTTTAAATTTAAAAACAAATGAAATATAATTTTAAAATGTGTTCCTCTGCTAATCACGATTCTCTAATCTAAAACATACTTTATCATTTCATTCTATACACTTTGTTGAGAGCCTATCTATAAAACACTTAAAACAGTACCTGGTATATAGTAAGTGTTTAAAAATTCTTATTTTCTTTCTTCATTGGACAGTCATAAGTAGGCAAAAGATAGCTATCTTTTTAAGGAAGTGATAGAAAAATAAAAATTATTGTTTCAACCTTATTTTTCGCATCTTAAACTTTGCTTAAGATAAGCAAAGAGATTGTCAAGTGATCGAATTTTATGTCAGTCTTAAGCCATAAAAACCCTAAAGATAGAATTGGCTGTTCTTGAGTGACCCAAGTCAATCATTTTTATCTGGCTTCTCTGACTATCCAGATAATTTAAATTTGTCTTAAGTGGAATTGACTGGGCAAAATGATATCACAAAGCTATTGTGTGGAGGGAATAAACCTTCTGTTGCTGCTGTTTCACATTTTCTTTTTGAGTAGAAACAGCCCTGATAAAGAATAAGTATTTGAGGTATTGACAAAGCTTTTGAATCATTGGACAGAAACTCTGAGATAAGAAGTTTTCATTCTTATCAATTTTTTCCCAAATAAACACTTTGTGTAGTCACTGAGAAATGTGTGTATGTAGAAGAAATTTCCAAGTGAGACAACTAGAGAAGAATACATATATTCTGAAGCACTTCATAGCTTCTATAATTCACTAATAAGCTTTAATAAGTCAATCAATTAAGAATTTATCAAACATTTTGTTTCAGGTAGCACACTACACTTTTTGGAAACAAATACAAAGAATGAAAAAAAATCCCCCTTTCTCTAGGAGCTTACTTTCTACTGGGGGATGCAATAAATACATATATAAGTTAATACAAAATAAATATAAAGAGAATGAATACAAATAAATATAAAGAGAATGAATACAAATAAATAATAAAGCTAAATTTATGATAGTTTGGGAAGAAACGGATTAGCAGTTGGGTCATGAAAAGTTTCAAAGCGAAGATGGTCCTTTAATTGTGTCTTGAAGAAAAATAGGGATTCTATGGTTCAAAGGTAAAGAAGGAGTATATTCCCTAGTTGTTAGTACTTTGTCTAGTCAGGTTACCTTGTTTTTACTTATCTGACTTCTTTTCTCACAAATTCACCTAACAGTCTTCTAATAAGCCATTAACAAAGGCTACTTTTGTTGTTTCTGGTTGACTTATTATGGGTTTGTTTTCCTTTTTTTAATTTAAAATATTTATTTTTAATATTCTTTAAAAAAACTCAACTTTCATCTTAGAATCAATACTAATTATCAATTCCAAGACAGAAGAGAGGTAAGGATTAGAGACAATTTGAGTTGTGTCTTGCCCAGAGTCAAACAACTAGAAAGTGTCAGAGGCAAGATTGGCACCCATCTCTAGGCCTGGCTCTTTATCTGAGCCACTTAGATTCACCCTTTAGAACATTCATTTTAAAAAATAAGTTACAAATAATCTCCTACTCTCCCATCTCTATCCAACCCAGGGCAAAGGCAAAAAAATGTGAAATCAATTGTGAAATTATGAAATCATGCAAAACATATTCCCATATTAGAATGCTACCAATTTTAATCTCAAATACTCTCAATATTTTCTACCTTTCTGCGTTCTTATGCTTTTTCTACTCCAGCCTTTGAGGAAGAAAGGGTTTTTCTTTCTATTGAATGAATGTTATTTCCAAAACACCAATATCTATTAGACATCTTCACTTGGATGTTTCATAGACATCACAAATTCAACATATTCCAAACAAAACAAATTACTTTTATTGTCATTCTCCTTTGTTAATTCCTATATCTATGGAGGAAGTATCATCCTAAAAATCCTCAGGGTTCTCAGCATCAAAGATTAGTCTTCATCTCCCCTGCACATTAAATCTATTGCCACATCTTGTTGCTCCAGAACATCTCTTGTACCCATGTCCTTCTTTCCATCCAAATGCCCACAAGCCATTTTTAGCTTCTTGTTACTTCCTATTACAATACCTTCTTAATTACTCAACCTGTTCCCAATCCTTGATCTCTCTAATCCATTCTCAATATTCCCTATTCAGAAAGTTTTAGTGGTTTCTCTATTACCTGTAGAATAAAATACCTTTTCTGTAAAGTACTTAAAATACTTCGCAATCTTCCCTCAGCTCATCTCACCAAATATCTTTCATGTTATTCTTCCTCACACACTTTACATATTCTGCCATGTGACCTACATGCTGTTATTCCATTCATGACATGCCATGTCTTTTCTTTTTATTTTTGTATAGAATGACTCCCCAAAAATTCCTGTTCAAATTCCCTTTAAAAAGGACCAAGAAAATCAGTCAACTCTTCATGTCCCATCAGCTGTAATGTTGATTTTCACTTTTCCTTTAGCTTTTCCTTTAAAAAACTGGAAGCTAAAACATTTGGTACCTATGTGTTTAGTACAGCTAATGTTTCATTATCTTCAGTGCCTTTTAACATAATATGGGGTCCATATTTATCTCTTTTAATTAGATATTTCAGCCAAAGGATATTCTACTCTTTTCCTTTATTCATTCTCTCTCTCTCTCTCTCTCTCTCTCTCTCTCTCTCTCTCTCTCTCTCTCTCTCTCTCCATATATATATATATATAATTTTTAAATGCTTCTTATGAACACATTGTTTGGTTTTGGTTTTTAATCCATTCTACTATTTTTGTTTTGTGGGTGAATTCATTACATTCATATTCAAAGTTATAATCATTAATTGTGTGTTTCTCTCCATTGTATTTGTCTTCACTGCTTTTCCTTTTTTATCTTTTTATCTTATTCCTCTTCAGAAATATAATTTTCCTCTTACCACATAATCCATAATCCCAACACCTTTTTCAGGTCCACTTTTATTTTCCTCCTCAGCTCTTACCCTCCTAGTTGTTAATCTATTTACCCTTCCATGAGTCCCTTTAATCCTCTCTTACCCTCTTATCTGTTAATATAAATGACCTCTATGTCTTTCAGATTTTATTTCATATTCTTTGCTTCTTATGATACAGAATCTATTATATTCATATACTACAGTTTATTCAACCATTTCCTAATTTATAGGCATTTACTCTATTTCCCAGTTTTCAAATTATATTTTCACTACCACAAAAGTATTATTTCACATATTTTAGTATGCTTAGAGACATTTAGAAATAGAAAATTATAATATGGTAGTGATGTAGATAGCATTATAATGGTACCAATGAGAGAAAGCAATTAACTATAAAATTTTTATGTGGTTCCTCCTTTATTTTAGACTTGAGAACTCAAAAAAGACAATGTCTAAGGACTTTTGGTTCCTGGTAAAGCAGTCTCCACACTTCAATAAGTTCTGAGGGCATCACTTTTTCCCAACATAGTATGAGTAATGTCCATAATCATGACTCAGTCATCAGAGGGGTTAAATTATGGTTGGTATACTTTTTTTTAACAAGATCAGGAAATATGATTCATTTTAGTAAGATTTCTATCCAAAAATTGGTAAAACAATATACAAAAATTTTAATGCTAAAAGGGATAGATTAACAATCTTGGCTGTCAAGAATGACTCATTCCTCAAAGATTCAGAACAGATTAGGTTTTTCACTCTGCATATTTTCAGAAATGCACACTAGCTGTACAGCTGTGATGATATGTAGCTGATTAAAATAATAATTTATCCATCCATATAACTACTGTCCTCTTCAGAGTAATCATGTATATTACAACACTATTTTTCAAAACCTTTTTAATGAACTTTTCTTTGTAAACTGCCTTTCAAAGCTAATTTAAAAACTACATAAGAAAACAATTCCTCTATGAACCACAAACTGTTATCATTCCATAGTATCATCTATCTTAATAATGAGACTTGACTTTAAATGAAAGTTTATCTTTTTTCAAAATTTAAAGCTCTCCTCACAATATGTGTCATGCCCGAAAATATTTTGAATATTTACAATGTAAAATTCCAAAAACATTTTGAATAATATCAGCATTGTTACATTAATATTTTCTCAGTGTGCTATTTAAAGGCAGTATCACAAAATGGGATGAATAAATTTGTTATTAATTGATTTATAGTCACGGCTCATATTAGAAGTTTTTTTAAAAAATAAATCTTAAAAGTGTATCTTCCTTTTCTCTATTTATATCTGACAGTATCTTAACCAAATAGTTTTTTTTTTCCATTACACAGTAGCACAGTAAAACTCTAGCCTATTTCTAGTAGCAAAATTCTAGTTCATGAAATGTTAACACTTTTAGAGTTATTGACATACCATGATATCCTGTAACTTAGGATTCAACAGCTCCTAGAAATCCATGTGTCATAAGACATGAATATGGCAATAAATACAGGATGTAATGCCACTACTGATACCCAAAACATTAAAAATACGCTTAGGTGTAAAAATCAGGATTATAATTTTTAATGGAGTTTTTTGCATATATTAATTTCATTATCACAACATGAGATATATAAATATTCCAGGAAATGACATTTCTTGTTTTCTGACTTTGGACACATAATAAAAACCACACTGCAAAAGATAAAGAAGAAAGACTAAGCTAGTTGTTCACCAGAGGAACAAAAGCAAGTGAATGGAACTACCAGAAGCCCTTGGCAAATCAAGTCAACAGTATTAATTAAGGATCTATTATATACCAGACACTGTGCTAAGCATTGGAGATATACCTGTGCATACATACACATGCACAGTATGTGTTATAGTGCCTGCTCCTAAAGAGCTCAAGTTCTAATGATGTGAAATGGGGGAAGGGATACAACACACAATCAACTATTCAGAAACAAGATTTAAACCTAAGATCAGAGGAGAGGGAAATCACTAAGGTATTAGAGAAGATTAAGAGAAGTTTCTTGTGGGTCAGATTTTAGCTGACACTTGAAGGAAGCCATGAGGCAGAGATGAGGAAGAAAACTCAAGAAATGGGAGAAGGGGCAGGTGGTAAAACTGACCAGAACTGGGCAGAATAGCAAGGAGGTCAGAGCCACTGGGTTGAGTATTTGTAGGAGAGTAAGGTCAAAGACTGGGAAGTTGTAAGGGATCAGGTAATGAGAGGTCTTAAAAAACAAAGAATTATATTTTGATCTGAAACAAGACAAGGACGTTTAAAGTATCATATACATATTAACTAATTTTACTTTAATCACAGGGAAAATAAATTAATCTAATTCATGATTTATAATTCTAAACAGCATTTTCAAAGGGTTTTTAAGTTGTTTTGGCTAAGAAACATAAAAGTGGAAGACTAAGGTAATTATCTAAATAAATATACCCAGACCTATTGTAATTTAAACAAATTATCTGTACATTCTTACTTAAATATTTTTTGGCTAAGATATCTTCTAAATAACTTCCATTATTTTCCCCTTTTTATGGAAGGCTTGTGAAAACATTTATCATATCTTATTGGCATATCTAGAAACTTATTACAAATACGTACTTCACTTATAAATATACTTGTCTCCTGTATTAAAATATAAGCTCTTTGAAGGTAGAGATAGTTTTTATTCCTTGTATATTTATCTAAAGCTCCTCAGTTAATGCATAGAGACATAAAGGAAGCACTTAAATAATTGTTGATTGATTTATGAAAAGATACCAGAATTTTTAAAAATGTGCCTTCAGTAGGAACAAAGTATTTGTTTTATAACACACACACATACACATATATATACACACCTATACATACACATATGTGTATGTATGTATGTGTATGTATATGTATGTATGTGCATGTGTATAGGTGTATTCCTAAAGAAAAGTGTGTTGTCTCCTACATGAAAGAATATCACTGTCAGTGGATAATGTTGATAATGAATGTAAATCCTCCTGAAAAATTTCCTAGTGAAACTTCTACTCTGAGTAAGTATGTGAATCTATGTTGTTCTTCTCTGGGAAATGTTAGTAATATAAAAGAATAGGTTTCCATAAAACATTTAAAATTTCCTATTGACAATCCCAAATATGTTATAAAATATCCACATGAACATGATATAATCCTGCTATTATTATTAGGAATTAGCATGTTAGTTCTGACTTGCCTTCAAAATTACAGACTGAAATTTATTTGTTTCTTCCTGATTTCTTCCTTAAATTGCTTTCTTTCTTACCAGTGAGTTCAAATTAAAAAAAAAAGTCTAAACATGAGATGTTTTTAACCTTACAAACCTATAAGATGTCTCAATACTCAAAATTTCTAGTAATGCTGAAAACGACTCTATAATATCCATCACTTGACCCTTGATATTCCACACTAACTTATTGGTCTGTCTCCTTGGTAAAGGAAGTCAGGTGACCATTATTACCATTATGAGAAGAAATAAAAGAACCAGATGGGACAATTTGCCTAAGGCTAGTAGTAGTACAAAGAATAAATCTTAAATTTCTGCTGCTATTTACACTTGGAATGCTGGTTGATTTACTTAGTACATCAGAAGATGTATCTGAGACAGACACTGCAGATGGACAAAGAGAAGGGCCCAGAACGGAACAGTAGGAAAGGATCAGTGTGGATGGAATTCTGGAAATTGCATAGTACTTTTAATGATCCCAAGCTGTTCCTTCACAAGAGCCCATCTTGTAAAAATATTCTTGGGATGATACTGTCTGATGGTGAATTTTGGAACACTGTGATCTCCCAAGATCTTGTGATCATTGATGCAGAGATGGAAAAGGCATTTGGAGACTTCTCCTCTGACTTTATAATTGTGGAAACTGAGGAGCAGAGACATTAAGTTGTTTGCCCAAGGTCACAAAAGCACATTAAGTGGCAGAACTAAGAACTAACTCAAGGTTATCTGATGCTAAATCTGACTCTCGTGTCACCACCATGCTGCCAGGAAGAGGAAACGAAGTTATGGGGGGGGGGGGGAGCACAAGTAGTTTACTGCATATTTCAAATGATAATCTAAAATAAGAGATCTGAGGGATATTATTCAGGAAATGTATATAAAGAAAGGTAGTTATGGAGGGAAAGTGAGGCATAACAGATAGCCCTAGTGACATATTGCATACCAAAGGCTTTTTTTTAAAAAGACCTAGAAAAACCCTCCATTATATTGAAAATATGAACTATAAATGGTATATAGGAGATATGCAAAAATCTCAATAAGAAGGTATGAATGGGCCATTATTTGCAATGAGAGAGGTCATCATTAATGCACTGGTGAGATCATAAAATCCATTGAATACTAAAGGTCTCCTGTAGCTGCTACATCAGCCTTGCAAATTTTTAAACATCACTAGACCCTGAAAAAAAACTGTACAATATTCACCAAATATTTACAGTCCTCTTTTGCTTTCAGCAAAACAAAGTGATACCCTTTCCTCCTCTCACTGTTCCTCAAATGCCTCCATTAAAGGCACAAGCAGATAGCTCTAGATGAGTCTCTTAGATTAAGACCATAAAACATATCCATAACTGCAAAAAGAATCGAATGATTTGGCTCTTTGGCTCTGTGGTGGGGGGTGGGTGGGAGGTAGATAAGTGTCAAAGGTTTACATTATAGCATAAAGTTTTCAAACTCATAAAAACTCAACTGCGTTAATCAAGGTTACAATGCTAGTTAGTGACAAAGCCTATATGACAGATCTCCTGAAACCCAGTTCGATACTCTTTTTTATTATTCCATATATATCACATAATTTTCCTGAATAATATTCACATTGCCACTGAGGGAAAATATAGGAAGTTTAGATTTTTTTTCTAGCTCTAGACAAGAATCTCAGCTTCCCAGTGGGTAAGTCATGACCTAGAGAGCTTTGATTTTTTTTCATCATAGAATCCCCATTTTCCTGCAAGACACACCTCAGGAATTACCTCCTATTCAAGATATTTCCTATTCCCCATTCTTCCTTTCCCCAACCTCTATTTTTGTATTTTCTCTTGCTTTTGAAATTAGTTTATTTTTGTCAGTATTTTGCATTTATGTACATGTATTTCTTCCTGTAGAATAGAGGCACTCTGAGGACAGTTACTGTTAACTTTTAGTCTTTGTATTCCTGTTAAAAACAGTACCTCACTCCTATAGAGTCTTGAACAGAGTTCCTCAATCTATTTCAATAGGTGGTGGAAAAAAAATTAAGTTTCTTACACACTGACATGAAAGATTTCAAACTATATATTCCCTGTGAAAAAGCATCTTAAAACTAAAATAAAATAATATAAGCAGGAGCTATCATTATTTTGGAGTTTATATATATATATTTATATATATATATGCCTTTATGTTTTATATGGGTATTAATGTTATCTATTTGATACAAAGTAGCATATATATTAACATATATAACATATATACATAAATGGTTAATATCCAAATATGTAATACTGTGCCATATGTAACATATTTGTAATATGTGAAATGATGTATGTAATATGTGATATACATAATAAATAGTATATATTTTATTCATGTATAACTATATATTAAATGTATAATATTATAGATATATGTGGATAGATAGAAAGATAAAAATAGATGGCTAGATAGATGGATGTCACATCATTAAAATAGGACCTAATTTTAAAAAAAAATATGTAGCTAGACAAATAGTTGAATTAGAGGTCAGTATTTTAGCAGTCTATTTTCCTGTGTGATTGAAAAAGCCAGTTTGCAGTCACATCAGTTAAAGCATGCAAAGTTAATTTGCACGGCATTATCTACTAAAATTAGAATAGGAGGCAGTGCTGGGCAACTTTCCATTGCTTGCTGTTCATGACTGACTGGTTAAACATTAGGAGGCACTGGGTTAGAGGACCTTCTTGCCCCAACTGGCTTTGAAGCTGACATGATTCATTTCAGAGACTCAGTGTTTAATAAATTTGTCTTGCACTGTAGTTGTGCAAATACATTAACAGGCCAATACGACCTGCTATATGTACCAATTCTGATTCCCTGGATATTTCAAAGTACTGCTGCTATAAAAAATTTGGCAAATTGAACAGACTGATTCACTTGAGTGTGAAATAAAGTGGAAGAAAAACCTCTAGCAATCTCTAGTCACTTTTTAAAAGGAACCCAGGATTTTCTTTTCTTGCAGATTTTAACTGAAAAAGGTATTTCAATTTTGAATGGCTTTTAATGTGTTTCTAGGTCAGGCTATCCGTTACTTCTACTGTTCATCAGAGGCACTAAATTTCAGTGAAGTTAATTTCATATTGAGATAGAAATTCAGAAAGGATGGACTGCCTCTGAATTAGAAAGACCTGGCTTCAAGTTTTACCCCTGATACATACGAAGGTGAACCTGGGCAAGTTATTAACCTCTTGGCACAATGCTTTAATACTACAAAAAACAAAGCAGGTACTCATCTAACTTGGTAGAGTGACTCTCCTTCCAGGAAGCTCCATAAACCCCTGAAATCTCAAGTTGGTCTAGTTCAGTGGTTCCCAAACTTTTTTGGCCTACCACCCCCTTTCCAGAAAAAATATTATTTAGCCCTCTGGAAATTAATTTTTTTTAAATTTTGATAGCAATTAATAAGAAAGAAATGCACCTGTGGCCATCACCACTTTCCCTGGATCTCTGCAGCACCCACCAGGGGGTGGTAGCACCCACTTTGGGAATCACTGGTTTAGTTAAAAGTTATTCTGAGAGAGTTGGTATCCAGGTAATTGTTAATAAAACACAAAGGGATATTGACCTCACTTCGTCTTAAGATTGGGGAAAATTTATACATATATTATACCTAAAGATACAACAAAAGCTTCTATAAGGGAAAATTATGAATTTATAATCATAGTCCTCTTTAAATCTGTTATGAATGTTTGTCATTAATGGCTTGTGTAATACATCTCATGTTTGAATTATAACTACAATATAAAAATAGCATTTTAACTTGGTTTCTTGGAAAAATGAATATTTTGTCATTCATTGACAACTTAGATCATACGGAAGGCAAGACACCATAATTCAAATAATTAGAGTCATCAGGCAAATTTTAACAGAGCCCAAATGAATTTGCCTCCTCATAAACTGAACATACTTTCCAAGAAGTATTTTTTTAGACAGGGAAAGACTGATTCATTATTTCCATCCTTCACACAATCACTGAATCTAAGAGTTGAAATGGAAATAGGAAGTCATGTAATTCATTTCAAACCTGAACATAAAGCTCCTCTATGACATTCTCAACAAATGGCCATCTGGTCTCCAATTTAAAACACTAATAAAAGGTGGTCAATTTCACTTTTCGATAGTTCTAATTATTAGGAAGATTTTCATTATATCAAAACTAAATCTATCTTTCTACATCTTCTACCTACTGGTCTAAGTTATGTTGTCTATGGACAAATGAAACAAAATTAATTCTTTCTTGGACCTAAATCAAGAGAGGATCTCTAGGCTCTGGAGAAGATGAGTCTCTTAAATTGTGAATATCTAAAAAGATTAGTTAAAATTATACTTCCTCCACTACAAGAGACCTTTGAGCACCACAAGACCTTGAGGGAAACTATTATAATGAAGATCTTCTACAAGCTAAATATTCCCTGTCCCTTCAAGCAATTTTCTTTTGGCATTATCTCCACTCCTTTCATCATCTCAGTAGCTTTCTTCTGAATGGACTTCATTTAATAAAAATTCTTAAAATTAGGTCCCCAAGTGGAAGCACAGTATTTCACATGTGGTGTGACATTTCTTGCCTTTGTTCATATGACCTAGGATCATATTAACTTTTTTTAAATTCTCTGACATGTATTAGATTAACCCAGTTGAATCTTAATAATTTTGTTTTCCCTTCTAAGTACTTATATACAATCCCTTTATGGTTATAGAATTTCAAGATAAATTGAAATTAAGATTTCTAATAGTCTGAATACTGCATCTTCATTCTCTTTTGTGAATTTTGGGATAAAGCTTGCCCATAAGCACTTGGCACCTCTCCATTTGCCTGCCATTTTTCAAACATCACTGGCAGTGATTCAGCAATCACATCACAAGTTCTTTGACCAACCTAGGATGTCCTTGCCAAATTACAAACTAACTCATTTGAATCACAGACTGCTGGGATTTTTTTCAATGCACTTAAAAAATAAACTAAATGTTGAATAACCTCTCTTAGCTAATATGAATTCAATATTTATTTTAAAAATATAAGGAACAGTACAAAGGAAAATGACAAGACAAGCACACATAGACATTTGTCAGTATAGCCTAATATTGGTCATGCTGCAGCTAACTTCCATAATTGCTATTAATTTTCTGGAAGTGGTATAGAATCACAGTTATTTCTTTTATTTTCATCTGAAAGAGAGTTGTAACTCAAGAAATCCTCTTACCAACATATTTCAGGATAATGAAAAGCTAGGTCCTCCCTTCTCCTACTTGTACCTCCTCAGTAGTAAAGTAATTATTATCTGAAGACATTGACAGAGGATTCTTTTAACACTAATAATAAACTCTATCCAGACTTGTGGATAAATGTGAATTGGATTCATGTCCTTATTCTATCATTCATTAGGTGCATAAAGCTGGCCAAGTCATATCCCTCATTTGGCCTCAGTTTCCTCCTCTTTTGAAATTAAAGGGTTGGAGTAGACAATATTCAGCTTAAACTGCTGTTCATCTGTATCTCCTCTGTTTGGACTCTCTCATAGTCTCATAAATGTATATCAACAAAATACCATAGAAATCAATGGAACTAGCCCTCTTTTTTTAAGATTTAGAGTAGTTTCCCATGGTTACATGATTCATGTTCTTTTCCTCTCCCCCAAAATGCCACCCCCCAGCCAATGCAGAATTCCACTAGGTTTTACATGTATCATTGATCAATACCTATTTCTATATTATTGATAGCTGCACTAGGGTGATAATTTATAGTCTATATCCCTAATAATATCCCCATCAACCCATGTGTTCAATCAGTTGTTTTTCTTCTGTGTTTCTACTCCCACAGTTCTTCCTCTGAATGTGGATAGCTTCCTTTCTCATGAATCCCTCAGCATTGTTCTGGATCCCTGCATTGCTCCTAGTAAAGAAGTCCATTATGTTCGATGAAGGTATCAGTCTCTGAATACAATATTATCCTGGTTCTGCTCCTTTCACTCTGCATCAATTCCTGGAGGTCATTCCAGTTCACATGGAATTACTCCGGTTCATTATTCCTTTGGGCATAATAGTATGCCAACACTAAAAGATAACCACAATTTGTTCAGCCATTCTCCAATTGAAGGACATTCCCTCATTTTCCAATTTTTTTGCTACCACAGTGAGCAAGGCTATGAACACTTTTGTATGAGTTTTTCTTCCCTATGATCTCTTTGGGGTATAAACCTAGCAGTGGTATGGCTGGATCAAAGGGCAGACAGTCTTTTATAGCCCTTTGAGAAGTTCCAAATTGCCATCCAGAATGGTTGGATCAACTCACAACTCCACCAGCAATGCATTAATGTCCCAATTTTGCCACATCCCCTCCAACATTTATTACTTTCCTTTGCTGTCATATTGGCCTATCTGCTAGGTGTGAGATGGTACCTCAGAGTTGTTTTGATTTGCATTTCTCTAAGGAGAGATTTAGAACACATTTTCATGTGCTTGTTGATAGTTTTGAATTCTTTATCTGAAAATTGCCTACTCATGTCCCTTGCCCATTTATCAATTAGTAATACCTTGATTTTTTGTACAATTGATATAGCTCCTTATATATTTGATTAATTAGAATGTTGTCAGAGTTTTTTGTTATAAATATTTTTTCCAATTTGTTGCTTCCCTTCTAATTTTGGTTGCATTGGTTTTCTTTGTACAAAACCTTTTTAATATAATGTAATCAAAATTATTTATTTTACATTTTGTAATTTTGTCTATCTCTTGCTTGATGCAGTCTACCTGTGTAGCTAACCTCAGCAGAAGCCATCTTCAAGACCCTGGGACACCACCTAAGCCAAGAGCAGAATACCCCAAATGTACAATTCGAAAAACATTAACTGCTCATGGAGAGGCCGAACTAATATAATGAAAATCACAATCCTACCTAAAGTAATTTACTTATTCAGTGCCATACCAATCAAACTACCAAAAAAACTAGTTTATAGAACTAGAAAAATAATAAAAAATTTCATCTGAAACAACAAAAGATCAAGAATATTAAAGGAACTAATGAAAAAAAAAGTTGAAAGTCTATGGCAATAGCCTCTTTGGTGAAGACATGGCATGTGTGCAGTGTGGACATTTTTCTGCATGCCCTAGTCCTCTGGCCAGCCACCTAAAGGAAGCACTTCCTCCCTTTGCTCTCTCCAATAAATGGTGGGGATAACTCACAGAAAGCTTGAATTTTCCCTATGGGAACTTGAAATTGTTAAAGGTTCACCAAAGCTGGCCTAGGGATTTACTTGCAGGATACCAGGGATACCAAAAAGGTAAAACCTAAAGTCACAAAGTTTGAGAGGGTGAATTATCTTTGAGAATCTCAAAGGCTCACGTGGGGACAGAGAGCTGAAAGTAAGATGAAAGATATATAGAACTAGTCATCCTTATTCTCTTCCCTAGCCTTATTTAAGATATGTGCATCTGACACCCATTTCTAGATTTTTATCTGTTTCTATCAGTGTTCTTTTATTTTATTAAAGACTACATCTGATAGATCAAATCCTCATTTCCCAAGAATTTATGTCACTGATCCTGTCCCTTTCATTTCCTTGCATCCATTTGTACACATGAAGGATGCTATGGGATAGCTCTAGAGACAGATCCAGGGGTGAGTGATTTCTTCTAGCACAGGGCTCGAATCCCATAGCTAGTCAGCTATTAGATTTATTCTAACTAGGAGCATAATCATAAGCTACTCATATGTTTTATGATTGCACTTATAAATACAGAATTATTGTAAATTTTAAACTTTTTAAATCTACCTTATCAAACACCTAAATTAGTGACCTCTAGCATTATGTAACATAGTTTTTTTTTTCTAAAAGGGCAAGCTCACTTTAAGGTTTATGATCTAATTTTTATTACAAATACATTTCAACTCAGAGTTTGGAAGTTCAAATATCAGTTTCCCCAATTATTACCTTTGTGTCTTACATTACTCATTTAACTTTATTAGTCCTCAGTTTCCTAATCTATAAAATGAAATGGTTAGAATGCATGACTTCTGAGGTCTTCTCAAGATCTATAAATCTATGATCCTATGGTCAATCTCCAGCTAGTCTTAGATACAATTTTAGTAGGTAATAAACTTCCTGGCATCACTTGATAACTACTCAGGGAAACCAACCCCTGGAAATATGTCCTTCATACTATAATAGCTTTTTATCACTTAAAACAAGATTTTTCTTGTAGGAATCATTGGAAAATAGACAATGCATTATTGTCATTACTGTTTCACACATGAAGAAATTGAGAATCCTAAAAGTAAGTTGCTTAATCACTGTAACGAAGAGCTGATAATTGAACCTAAGTATTCCAAATCCTTGATTGGTTGGCTACATACCACACAGCTTCTCAAATTTGTACTGCTCCCTGAACCTTCTCATTTAAAGCATTTTCTATGAACTTGATTGCCTTTATTTTTATTTTCTACTTTAAAGTGAGCAACAAAACCAAATAAAAATATAATTAGAATTATTTGCACTTTAAAATGAACTAATTACTACATATATAATAACTAATTAGCTATTCGTTTATCTCCTTATGTTTTATTTGTTTATTCAATTCTTCATTTGTATACACATTTTCTTATTATATTGTCATTTATTTGGTTTATTGTTCCTTTGCTTGCAATTTCTTTCTGTTACATTACTTTATAAATCCCTCCAAATATGTTTATTTTTCATTGAGTTAATAGCTAATTATAGCAGCTAACATTTTTATCAAACATATTAAGAACCTACTACGTGTCAGGCACTATGCTAAGCAAAAGGGATAGAAAAGAACACAAAATATAGTCCCCACCCTCAAATAGCTCAAAATCTAATATGGGAAAAAATAGATAAACAAACATAGACAAACAATCTTTAGACTTCTACAGGTTTTTTTTTTTTTGCAATTAAGGATTGCAAAGCAAGTTATCTATGCTATCTCATTGGATCCTCAGAGTAACCAGCACAGTAAGTACTACTTATTGCTAGCCTCATTTTTTATTCAAAGATATTTTGCTTTCCCAATTATATGTAAAAATAATTTTCACCATATGTTTTCCGAAATTATAAGATATAAACCATTTCCCTCCTTCCCTTACTTCCCCAATTCAGAGATGATAAGCAATTTGGGTCATACATGTTTCATTATGCAAAGCACACTTCCATATTGGTCATTGTTGTAAGAGCACACTCTTACAACACACATATAAAACCAAAATCCCAAAATAAAACCATAAATACACTGATGTGAAAGATAGTATGCTTTGATCTGCATCCTTGTGACTCCAACAGTTCTTTCTCTGGAGATGGACAGCATCCTCTGTCATAGGTCCTTCAAAACTGTCCCAGATCATTGCATTGCTGAGAGTAGCCAAGTTTTTTATAGTAGGTCATCAAGCAATTTTGCTGTTAATGTGTACAGTCTCCCAGCTCTACTTATTTTGCTCTGTATCAGTTCCTGTGGATATTTCCAGCTTTTTCTGAAATCATTGAAATTTGTGTCCCAATTTTGCCACATCCTCTCCAAGATTTATTGGTCTCTCTTACTGTTGTATTGGCCAATCTGATAAGATGTATGTTAGTGACTCAGTGACTTGCATGGGCAAGATTTTTTTTAAAGATTTGCCCAGGATCTCATAAACTAGTATGTATCTGAGGCAGGATTTGAACTTACATCTTTCCAATTTCGTATTCAATACTTTATTCACTGAGTCATCTAATCCATAATTGAGGTTTCCTTGCATCAATGTCATTTGGCTATAACATTTAATGTTGTAATATTTCATTACACCAATATTTTTCGTGTTCAGTCATTTTCAGGCATATCCAACTCATCATGACCCCATTTGAGGTTTTCTTGACAAGGATACTGGAGTGGTTTGCGATTTGCTTCTTCAATTCATTTTAAAGAAGAGGAAACTGAAAGAGTTAAGTGACTTGCCCAGGGTCACATAGTTAGTAAGTGACTGAGCCAGATTTGAACTTAGGAAAATGAGTCTTCCTCACTCCAGGCTTGGCATTCTTCCCTATACCTCTTAGCTCTCCTTATTGAACAATATTGCACCAGTAATTTTTAGCCAGTCATCAGTTGCTATACAGTTGTTTTGAGGTATTTGCAATAACAAAACATTACTTACATTGTATGTTTACACTCTATAGGTATTCACTCAATAATGATCATTATTATGAATTTTTTATATTGTCACATTGCCATACAAAAATGCCAGACTGCCATATAAAAGCGTTACATCAACTTGAAATCTCACCAGCGATGCATATATATATATATATATATATATATATATATATATATATGGTTTTTCCACAATTCCTCTGGCATTGAATTTTTTAGATTCTCAGATTTTGCCAATGTCTTTGAAATGTAGTGGTGTCTCATAGTTCTTTTAAATAGAATTTCTTTGATTTTTAATCAAGTCTAACCTTATTTTTTAGAAAATTGTTAACATCATGTGTAAACTTGTTTCTCATTTATTTATTTATATAATTTTACCACTATCCCACTGATACTTAGGTGTTGCTCTTAAATATTTATATCACTTTATGACTGATGCTGTTAACCTCATGATTTTTCTTTTGTTATTTTTTTTTGTTCTAAGATAATTTATTAAGGTATTTGTGTCTTTCTTGTTTATTGCATTTATTTATTTTTCTTGTGTTATTGTTGCCTGGGTTATTTGAAAAAAACTGTCCATTGTGGTTTTATATGTAGTAATGATTCAAAAGCCTCTATTTACTATTAGGTATTTATCTTTTTTCCAATAATAGTCAGACTCAGGATTAATCACACCTTGGATTTCATTTTTGACTCCTTTTTCTTTAGAGTACATTATTCCATTCCCTTTTGAAATTTGTATTGAATGTGCAATAGTCTTAGGCTGTTTTGATTTTCTATTATGCTATAACTTTTCCTCTAGGAACTACTTTGGTTACATTCTATAACTGTTATTTTTGACTTGTGTCATAATTATATTTAAATATTGTCATTTTTATAATTTCTTCTCTAACCCAATTGTGGTTTGGTAGAAGTTGTTGCTTCAATTCATCCTACTTTTTATTGATTACTTATTTTTGCAATTTCTTGAAAATGTAGTACATGCTATTCTAGCAATTCATTTACTTTGAGCTTCTCTACATTGAAGAATATTATTAATTTTTAAGAGTTCCATGTCAAATTTAAAAAAATATTCTCTGCTTCTATTTGCTTAAAATGTAGCTAAGATTTCTTTTTTTTAAACCCTTACCTTCCGTCTTGTGTATTACTTCCAAGTTAGAAGGGTGGTAAGGGCTAGGCAATGGGGGTCAAGTGACTTGCCCAGGGTCACATGGCTGGGAAATATCTCAGGCCAGATTTGAACCTAGGACCTCCCATCTCTAGGTCTGTCTCTCAATCTACTGAGCTATAATTTCTAATAAAATATTTTGCCAGATTTACTAGATTTGTCATAACATAAGAATATATTGAAATACTGAAAGATAATGAGATTTTAATGTATTCTTGCAGTTTTATTTAATGTCTTCCCTCAAATGAAAGGCACACATTTGTAAGACATAAAATTTTGAGATTCAGTTCTTCATTTTTAAGACATAGTTTTGATCAACTTTTGACTCTTGTGTGGTCATTAAAAAAAGTGAGGTGATTTTAATTATTCTACAGTATATAATTTCTTTATTCTTTCTGGCCTTTTACAAATATATTATCCTTTTGTGTTTGGGAGACATGGGAATTATACATACACACACATATATGCACTCTGGTCCTCCTAATTATTTCGCACTTTGTCAAATGATACTTATTCTTGTTGTCTACTCTAGAACAATTCAGATTATTTCTTATGATATGGAGTAAATTTTTCAACTCCCATCCCATTCCAGATGCCAATTAATCTGTTTGAACTTCTCAATCTTTCTTTCATGTCTATTAATTTGTTTTGCATTGACAATTTTTTTCTGTTCTATGACAGTTTTGACTTACTACACAATTCATTCTCATTGTCCACCAATCATTGCTTAATTACAATCATTACTTTAGATTTTTACATTGATGTCTTACTTTTTTATTATTCCAAAATTTGGAATTTGTTCTTTTAACTTCTCCCTAATTTTTCTTTGGAATTAGAATCTTCTTTCAAATCTTTGTACGTGTTTATTTTAAATTTGTTTTTCTCTTATCTTTTCTATTGGAGATTGATCTTGCAATTCTGTATTAGTTTTGAACTTTTAAAAACATTTTTGTTGATGTCTGCATTGTCTACCAATATGTTTCCCTACCTGCTATTTCTTTTATGTTTTTTCTTCTTTACTATCTCAAGAACACAAATTTATCTTTGTTTTAAAATGAAATCCCTTTCTTAATTCAGCAGAGGTTTGGTTGAGTTGCATTTCCTGTCCAAACCTACTTTGTTGGACTTTTTTATCCTTGGAGAGACAGCACATGAAAGCCATCACCAGTTATGTACAACTGTATGTCAATTTGTTTACTGGACCAGTTTCTTCTGTCACAGTTAGATGGAAACTGAGCACTGTTGAAATGGGTGTTTTAATTCACTGAAGATGATAGCAACGATATTGTTGATCAGGGTCCCTAGTTTGACACAAAACCCCAGGAAACATAAAGATTTTAGGGAAAGGGACAAAGGATATGATGGCAAAGAAAAAAAACAAGATAGACTGAAATAATTTTATATTCTTACCACTTTAGTTCTAATTATCATATTTGTTTTACAGTAGAATGAGACTTTCCATCCTTGTCAGCAGGAGACAAAGAATTAGAAAATAGGCCTCCTGGTTGCTTTTTCAGTATTCTTTTCATTTGGATACTCTTTTTTTTATTCTAAATTTTGCAAGAGCAAACAAAATAAACATTTCTATATTCAAAGAAAAAATATAGTATACAAATGAAATCACGAATATCCTATAGGTTGAGCTTATGTTTCTTGTCCTTAAATGCCCCAGTCCCTCCCTACACATCACAAAAGATATCTAGACCAACATGTACAAATAAAATGTCTTTCACGGTTTACCTTTCTTTACACTTTCTAGGGGTAACATTCACAATTAACTCTTCCAGCATTAATTCTGTGACTGTGTATAATGTTCTCCTGGCTCTTTTTATTTCAGTGTTCGTTATCTCATGTAGTTCTTTCCAAGTTTTTTTTTAATCAGTCTGCTCATCATTTCTTTTAGCACAGTAGCATTTCTTTAAAACCATACACTACATTTTGTTTAGCCATTTCCCAATTGATGGGCAACATTTGAGCATGCTTTCTCCATAACTACTCTGATGGAGGCAGGTAGGTAGCATAATGGATAGAGTACCAAGCCTGGCATGGGGAGGACCTGCATTCAAATCTGATCTCAGGCACTTCCCAGCTCTGTGTCCTTGAGCAAATCACAACCGCACTTGCCTAGCCTTTGCTGCTCCCCTATCTTGGAAATAGGTGATTTGCCCAGGATCATACAATAAGTGTCTGAGGCTGAATTTTAACAGCTTCAGGTCTTCCTGACTCTAGGATCAATTAATTCTCTTTCCACTACACCACCTAGCTACCAGTCATTGTAAAGCTCCAATGAAATTAATAAAGCATTTTTTTTCAATTTTAGGTGCAAACATATAAATGGATCTTTTCCTTGTGCTTTATTTACTTCTGCTATTCATTATAACTGTTATCATTCATTCCATTTTTGTTATATCCATTGGATCATAGAGAGATAAGATCATAAAGAGATCACAGATTTAGAACTGAAAGGGGCACTGATGATTACCTAGTCCTGTCTGTTCATGTTTACTAGACAAGGAAAAAAATTAAGGAAAGGGAAATAACTTGCCCAAAGTTACTTGGGCAAAGTCAGAGGTAAGATGAGAGAAGCATAGTATTTAGAGCTCTAGGTTTAATTATATTTAATCTAGGAATGACATGGACAAGATGATTAATAAAGTTCCTTCCAACTCTGAAATTCTAAGATTATTTAAATCCCATTAATGGTATAAATAAGGCTACTGAGGTCCAGAGAGGCAATGTGACTCAGTTGACAAGCAACAAGGGAAAGAATTCGTATTTGAATCCAGATTCTCCAACTACAAATCCATGACTTTTAATCTTTCTCTCACTGCAAAACTTAAAGATTTTTAGAAATGATCTTTTGGATTCATTTATTCTAATAAGCAAATGATAAATAACCATCTTAAAAAATGTACCTGAAATACACATTCCTTCATGAGATATTTACATTGTGTTTTTTTTCCAGCACTAATTTTTTCCCACTTACATGAAAAACAATTTTGGCATTTGTTTTCTAACATTTTGAATTCTACATTTTCTCCCTCCCTCCTTTATCTCTTCCCCTCCAAGACAGTGAGCAATTTGCTATTGTTATGCATGTGCTATTACATGAAAAATATTTCCATATTTGTCATGTTATAAAAGATGACACATTAAAAAACAGATGAAGAAAATAAAGTGAAGAATGGTTGGCTTCAATCTACATTCAGAGGGATATAGACATTGACATGAACATCAAAGTCTTAAACTAAGGGAAGAAATTCTAATGGTGTAAAGAATTTAAGGGAACAGACCTCCAAGTACTCTTGCTTCCAAATAATTCTACAATCCCTCTAAGTGTAAGGCCAGATCTAATGAGGATAATATCTTGGTATGCTTATTTCTAGTAACAGAGATGAATATGAATGATTAATGAAGGGAACATATGCATTGGATTAACACTGACCCAAGTGTTTTGAACACACTGGATAAAATCAGACTAAATTTCTCTAATGAAAAGATGTAAACTTCAAAGTGCTCATTTACCAGGAAATCACTGGCAGCAAACAAATGGAAAATAGTCATTGATTACTTCAAGTTGCTAGTGATTACCCTCTACAGGGCATCTAGGTGGCCCAGTGGATAGAAAAAAGGCTGGAAGTCAGAAAGACCCGAGTTCAAATCTGAACTCAGACACTAGCTGTGTGACCATAGGCAAGTTACTTAAATCTGTTTACCTAATTTTCCTCATCTATAAAAAAAAAATCTGGAGAAGGAAATGGCAAACAGCTCTATATGTCTTTGCCAAGAAATCCCCAAATGGAGTCATGAAGTCAGACAAAACAGAAAAGACTGAATAACAACTAACTTTTTTTTTCATTTGAAAACTTTAATTGATTAATTAATTTGGAATATTTTTCCATGCTTACATGATTCATGATCTTTCCCTCCCGTCCTCCAAACCCCCTCCTGTAGTCAATGAGCAATTCAACTGGGTTTTGCATATGTCATTAATCAAGACCTATTTCCATATTATTAATATTTGCACTATGTGATCCTTTAGAGTCTACATCCCCAATCATATCCCCATCAACCCATGTGATCAAGCAATTGTTTTTCTTCTGTGTTTCTGCTCCCACAGTTCTTCCTCTGAATGTGGGTAGTGTTCTTTCTTATAAATCCCTCAGAATTTGTCCTGGGTCATTGCATTGCTGCTAGTAGAGAAGTCCATTACATTCTATTGTGCCACAGTGTATCCATCTCTGTGTACAATGTTATCCTGGTTCTGCTCCTTTTGCTCTGCATCAATTCCTGGAGGTCTTTCCAGTTCATATAGAAATCCTCTAGTTCATTATTCCTTTGAGCACAATAGTATTCCATTACCAACAGATACCACAATTTGTTCAGCCATTCCCCAAATGAAGGGCATCCCCTCATTTTCCAATTTTTTACCACTACAAAGAGCGTGGCTATAAATATTTTTGTACAAGTCTTTTTCCTTATTATCTCTTTGGGGTGCAAACCCATCACTGGTATGGCTGGATCAAAGGGCAGACAGTCTTTTAAAGCCCTTTGATCATAGTTCCAAATTGCCATCCAGAATGGTTGGATCAATTTACAACTCCACCAGCAATGTATTAACGTCCCAATTTTGCCAAATCCCCTCCAACATTTATTACTTTCCTTTCCTTTCATATTAACCAATCTGCTAGGTGTGAGGGGTTACCTCAGAGTTGTTTTGATTTGCATTTCTCTAAATATAAGAGACTTAGAACAATTTTTCATGTGCTTATTGATAGTTTTGATTTCTTTTTTTAATTGCCTATTCATGTCCCTTGCTCATTTATCAATTGAAGAATGTTTTGCTTTTTTTGTACAATTGATTTAGCTCCTTATAAATTTGAGAAATTAGACCTTTGTCAGAGGTTTTTGTTATATTTTTTTCCCAATTTGTTACTTCCCTTCTAATTTTGTCTGCATTGGTTTTGTCAAACCAATTTTCTGAGAATGAGTCCATAAGCTTTCTCGGATTGCCCAAGAAGTCCATGATACCCTTTTCATTTTTGTCTCTTGGCTTCTCTGGCTTCTTTTTCTTCTCCAGCAAACCTTTCCAGATCTCATTTATTTCCAATTTCTTTCCTATTTTGATTATTTCCATCTTATCCTTATACAGCTTATCCACAGTTCTAACAACTAACTTTTTAAAAGTAGGTTTCAGAATTACAATTTAAACAAACATTCCATTATTCTGATGTTCACCAATATCACACAACCAAAGAGGAGGAACAATTTGATATTATAATAAATGTTGATTTCCTATGATCTATGCAAAGATAAAAAAACAGCCACCTGACTCTAGAAAATAAGAGGCTGAAACAGAAGAGCATGGTGAGAGTTGCCATAAAACATTTTGTTTGTTTAAGAGTAATGGAATTTTGTGTGTGTGTGTGTGTGTGTGTGTGTGTTGACAGAGAGAAGTAGACTTCTTATCTTGGAACACTGATTAACATGCCTACTTCATCCTATAATACCTTACAGAAGATTCAAATTGCCATGTGGTGTCCAAGAAGTCACCAATCTGCGTGTACTCTTTGACCTAGTGATACTACCATTAGATCTATCTTCCAAAGAGATCAAAGAAAGATGAAAAGGACCCATAGGAACAGACATGTATGTACCAGATCTTATTGAAGTGGAGAACTGGAAACTAGCTAGGAGCTCATCAACTGTGGAATGGCTGATCAAATTACATGAATATAAGAGAATATTATCACACCCTAAGAAATGATGAAATTATCCAATTTCATAGAAGGCAAGGAAGACTTCTATGAAATTGAGAATTAAATAAGCATAATAGGAAAAATAATTCATAAAATAACAACATTGTAAAGATACACAACTCCAGCAAACTTAGGAACTTTCTCTGATAAATGCAATAACTATTCATTGGTCAAGCAAAGGCAAAATAACTTGGATAAAAGAGCATTTTCACTTCCTCACAGAGAAGTAATCAACATAGCTACTGTGGCAATCTGTCTTAACTATGCAAATTTATTAAAATATATTAATTTCTCTTTTGTTCACTTGGGTTGAAGAAGTGGGATTGAGAGAAAATAATGGCTTATTCATTGAAAAAATAAAATAAAATAGAAATTACACAACATCCTTTGTGGCCATCTTCTTGCAATGAAACAGAGGATTTGAAAAATAGCTATGATCACATTGCAATATTTAATCCCTATTAGATGGTTTCTTACTGCTCTAAACTGATTGGTATAGTATGCATGGTTTATATGATTCATTTTTAAAATAGATTAATAAAGGAAGTCTACACAGGCACTCCCTTTAGCTACCTCAACTTTGTGAATCTTGAAACTGTGCCTGGACATTTCTGTTTGCTGGAAACTGATGCCTTCTATTCTGCTATGTATCTAAGATTTCAGAAATCCTTGGATTCAAGATATGTTAATATAGGTGATATTTAGGTTATATTTTTGACCTCCATACCTTAAAATGTCTTGATTTGACCTGCCAGTACTTAGTTTGATGGTATCTTCCTTGGCTCAAATTCTAACTCTTGGAGCAGATCACCTAAAACCCATTTATCTTCCTAAAATTCCTGAAGGTTGTAATTCTTGTGTAACACAAAAAGGATAGTTTGGGGGAAGTCACTGTAAAGTAGATTACAGTGACTCATAGACAGAAAAATTTGAGTTCAAATTCTGATTCAGGAACTTATGCGTGTGACTCTAGGCAAGTCATTTAGTCTTCCATAGACTCAGTTTTTCATATGTCAATTGATGAGGTTAGGCTAGATGCCCTTTAAAGTATTTGATCTAAATCTATGATGCATAGATGTGTGTACAGGAGTTCCTAATACTTACTGGG
Organism: Gracilinanus agilis; assembly: GCF_016433145.1. Lineage (NCBI taxonomy): Eukaryota > Metazoa > Chordata > Mammalia > Didelphimorphia > Didelphidae > Gracilinanus > Gracilinanus agilis. The sequence continues at coordinate 193,583,735 of NC_058130.1, forward strand.
TGTCGTGGACACCTTTGGCAATGTGGTGAAATCTATGGACCTCTTCTCTGAATAATATTTTTAAGTGCATTAAGTGAAATACATAGAATTACAAAGGAAATCGATTATATTGAATTATATTTATCATAGAACCTTATTGGTTCCTTTCCTTTGTCTCATGTAGTATATTTGTAATTCTCAGTCTCTTATCACTTTACCACAACATATTTGCTCCCTAGACCTGATCCCTATCTCTCCATTCACCTCATCTTCCTAATCATTATTATGTCTCTGCTGAAGAATCAGATTGACAGCTCTTTCTCTTCCATGAATCTATAAGTTTGGATTCATAACTAGTTTTATTCTTGACTTCCACTTAGAGGTCATAGAATCCGAGTCTCAGATATCATATGAACTAATTTCCTGATCCATCCTACAACTCCTTAATCTACACAATACCAAATTTAAAAGCCTGGTCCAAAGCAATTACATTAGTGAACCAATAATGAGTACTGACTGCTTTTCTAATCACAGATTTTTTTCTCCTTTTGAAAAAGACCATAATGAAACCATATGAGCCTTGCCAAGGACTCTGCTTTATATATATTTGTAAGAGAAGCAATAATTTATGGCTTGTTTAATACCAATACAAACATCACATCAGCCTCCAAATTAGATCAACCCACAATTATAGTAGAACTTCAGTACCAAATATTCATAGTACTCTAAACTCTCAGCCAACATATCTGCCTTAATTACATGCAGATTTCTACAACTGCTCATCTCCTTGTTTACTTAAACAGTACAGGGGAACTTAGCTGTAATGGGAATTTTTTGCTCTTTATTTCTTAACTACATCTAAATATTATCCATGTAATAAAAACCAAGAATATCATTTTGTAGGCTATGCCATAGAAAAGATGCCAAGAGTTTGTAGGACTTTAAGAAGTGTTGCACTTTTAAGCAAAGAGAAGAAAATAAATATTTAAAAAATTTTATTTTCTGTCTTAGAATCAATACTATGTATCTATTCCAAGTCAGAATAATTAGTAAGGGCTAGGCAAATGAGGTTAAATAACTTGCCCAAGGTCACAAAGCTAAGAAGTGTCTGAGAACACATTTGAAGCCAGAACCTTCTGTCTCCAGGAGTGGCTCTCTATCTACTGAGGCACTCTGCTGCCCAAGAATAAGTATTTATATAATGAATATTATATGCCAGATAATATATATATATGTATATATATTATCTCACTGAATCTTCAAAACAAACCTAGAAAGTAGGTGTTGTTTTATTCCCCATTTTTCATTTGAGGAAACTGAGACAAATAGTTAAATGACTTGCCCAGGGTCACTCAACTAGTAGTATCTGAGGCTAGATTTTAACATAGATTTTACTGACTACAGACTCTGTGCTCTATTCACCTAACTTCCTTCTACATAATAGGTCAATAGAAGCAACACTGAGAGACTATGAAGTCTAATTTTCTTATTTTAGGGTTAGAGAACCTTCATGACTTGACTAAGTTTACATAGCTTTTAAGTATCCTGGGCACGATTTGATCTTTGGTCTTTTTGTCTCCAAGTCCAGTGCTCTGTCCTATATGCCAGGCTACCTCTGAAATTTCAAGTTTAGAAGTGGAAAACTGTTGTGAGCCATAGAGAAGGTGTGGATCTGAAAAGGAGTCAAAAGTGGAGTCTCACATTTTTATCTATTTGAGGCTGTTCCTCTTGTTGGCCTCCCACAGAAAACAGTATCTATCATGAGCCCTGAACATTTTTCTTTAAACAACAGAATCATCTATTTCTCTATGGATAAGAAATGACTAGTTATAGCTATTTCAGACATTTCAAATTTAGTTTCAATATAGAATTAGATAATCAAATTATTAGGGTAAATGCAAGTAAACATCATTTTTAAATGGTTAAAAAAAAAAGACAAGACATCTAATTATAGTATATCTAACACTGCCTATTTAAATCAGCTACTGACTCTGAAAAATGGGAAATGGACTGAAGATATTGATTTTAACTATCATCAGTTCCTAGAATATTTTATCCAAAGAAAATTGTCTCCAGAACATGGAACAAGAATGCGCAGAAAATATATCACCCAATAAATACAATCTTTCTTTAAAAAGAGATATGGCAGGCAGAAAAAGAGGCATGATGGTGTGGTGGAGAGAACACTGAACTTAAAGTGAGGAAAGGTTACATTTAAAACCCACCTCTGACTCTTACTAGCTGTGTGACTTTGGGCAAAGCATTTAACCTTTATCCCTTCATCTGTAAAGGGATCTATGGTTTTCTGCAATCCCTTCTGACTTCGAACTTATGGTTCAATAGCCATGATATTATGGAGCACAAGCTAATTTGCAAAACATTTCTTAGGATCACAAATCTAGAGATAGACAGATAGGACCTCGTTATCTAGTCCAAATCCTACATTTTAAAAATGAAGAAAGAGAAGCAAAGGAACTTGTTTAATATCATATGAGTAGTGTACATTAAAGGTGGAGTTTGATCCCAGGTCCTCTGATTTACAAAGCAAAATATTTCATAGAGAAACTTAACTTTTTCAATTAATTGCCCAGTATCACAGAGAGAATAGACAGCAGAAGCAGGTAGGTAGTGCAGTGGATAAGAGTGCCAGGAATGGAGTGGGGAAGACTCAACTTTCTAAGTGTATCTCCCTAGGCAGGTCAGTTTACTCTGCTGACCTGAGGATTTTCCTCATTTATAAAATAAGTCGGAGAAGGAAACAGCAAACCATTCCAGGATCTTTCCCTAGAAAATCCCAAATGGGATCATGAAGAGTTGGACATGACTGAAATGACTGAATAACAACAAAAAGCATCAGACAAGGAATTCAAGTGTATGATTCCCTGACAGCACAGCTAAGACTTCTAGAACTGTTTCTTTCTACTGTACCATAATATGTTGCTGACAGAAGATGTGATAAGTATTGCTCTCTCCCATAGTCCTTATATAATGCTGCAAAGCAAGGATCCCAGGTTTGGCTTCTTCTTTCTCAAAAGGCTGTCCAATAGTGTGGCATAGTGTACAGAGAATAAGGCTTGGAGCAAAGAAGACTTAGGTTCAAGTCCAGTCTCTGACTCACCCTCATTCTATTCATCCTGTACTCTGATCCCTCACTTATCATTGGAGTTACGTTCCAGAAGCTCCTGTGACAGGTGAAAATCCAGAAAGTAGTCTGTTATATTTATTTTATTACTTATATATATTTTAAGGCTTTGTAAACCCTTTCCACTTTCCTATAAACCTTTTCCAAACTCTTATTAACCTTCCCTACACTCTTATAAATACTTCATATGCTCTTAAACGTTTTTTTCACTCTTAAACCTACATAATTTTTTTTGTTTGGGTTTTTGTTTTAATTTATTCATTTAGAATATTTTCCATTGTTACATGATTCATGTTCTTTCCCTCCCTTCTCCCCTTCCCCCTCCCTGAGCTGAAAACATAAATATTTTTTTAAAAATCCCACAATATAGTGAAAATTCCACTATACAGAATTATATATATATATATATATATATATATAT
>NC_058130.1:193587665-193635376 GCF_016433145.1 Gracilinanus agilis
TTTTCAAGATATATATATATATATATATATATATATATATATATATATATATAGAGAGAGAGAGAGAGAGAGAGAGAGAGAAAAGAAATGCAAATAGACAATGGGATAGGCTCAGAATTTAATAGTAAGAGCAAATGACTGCCTCAATTTTAGAAACTGAACTGGAGTTTCAATTGTAGTAAACTTCTTGCTGTGGCAAAAGTCAATCTCTTCAAAATAAAAAATTTAAACCTCCATGAAGTGCTTCTGGATTAAGAGGAGATGCTGTAAACACTTTGCTGGGATCTCATTCCAAAAGAAATCAGCATTTACTAAGCACTTACTATATGCCAGACACTAAGCTAAGGAAATGAGGACATAAAAAGGGGTGTCCTTGCTCTAAAGGAGCTCATATTCTAGAAATAACAAATACAAACACGTCACGTTATGTCATATTGCATCATTTTGGGGCCAGATTATATTACGTACACACACACACACACACACACACACACACAGTAGAATGCAGTATCAGAGAAGGCTTAATTACTTGCAGTGACTGGCTTAGGTTTCCTACAGACAGTGGAATTTGAGCCAATTCTTGAAGGAACAATGCCAAGAGCATTCTGACAAGAGTTTTAGATGGAATATCATTCTAGGCTTGAGGCACAGCTAATATAAAGGCATGGAATTGGGAGATAGAGTATGTTTCTCTTACATCAGTCTTCAAAATATCTTGCCTTTCTAAAAGAGATATAAAACTAGCATAAGGCAATTTTCACTCTCCGTACATTGATCTTATAGCATGGTATCATTTTCCTGGTTTGCCAACTTAGACTCAAAATTTTCAGAGGGATGGCAGTCTGAGGAAACTGACACTACAGATCAGACAATATAGAATTTTGTAGAATAAAAGACAGACACTGAGTGGATAATGACATGATACTCAGGACAGGTAAAACATTTGGGACATTTAAGTTACCTAATTTTGGTTCTGGTGATGCACAGAAAGACTGAGAAGCAGTGAGATTTTATATCCTAAGAAATGGAACTCTTAAGATCTTGGGATGGGCATCCTTGTGTGTCTATATATTGGCCACTCTGCAAGGCACACAATTTTCTGGGTTATTCTTCTAGGCATATACCTAACTCTAGTTTTATAGTTTTATTGAGAGCTGGAATATTTATGCTAAAATTGTATTTCCTGAAGATCGAGTGGTTCATACCTCAGTGCAGGAGATTAGAGCTGGGGAAACAGGTGCCAAATCCATTAACAGATGTTCCTTACTTTGGGGGAAGTGATTGTTGGAACAGAGATTAAATGAAAGCACTAAGCATACCTAATGTTTAGTGTTACATGATTTTATTTATTTTTATGACTTTCATAAAATAATGATGTTGGCAGAGGTGATTCAATGAGGCATAGATCCAAGGAACAAAATGAAAGTGACTTGGAATCCAAGTACCAAGCCAGGGGACTGGATTGGTAAATGCATCCATCCATAAATACACCCTTTATATAGATATTAAAACCAAGACATGGGAGAAGCTGGGTGGATCAGTGGATTGAGAGCTAGGCCTAGAGATGGGAAGTCCTGGGTTCAAATCTGGACTCAGACACTTCCCAGCTATGTGACCCTGGGCAAGTCACTTGACCCCCATCGTCTAACCCTTACTACTCTTCTGCCTTGGAATCAATACACAGTATTGATTCTAAGATAGAAGGTAAGGGTTTAAAAAACAAAACAAAGCATGACTAAGATTGGGGGGCAGAGTTAAGTGGTGGTTGACAAGCAGCTGCTCTGAAATTCTAAAACAAATAGGCAACAATTTTGTAAATACTTTTAGTGTCCTTTGACGATCAGTGATGGTTATGAATATTAGTATAACTTTTATTGATTGAATCAGGCAGCCATGGCATAGGGATAGGGCGCTGGGATTAAAGTCTAGAAGATATGACTTCAAATTCATTTTTTCAGTTACCAGTTGTGTGACCATTAACAAGTTGATTGACCTTCTCAGCCTCAGTTTTCTCATTTATAGCATCTGGATAATGAAAGCATCTAACACCTCGGGTTTTCGAAAGGATCAAATGAGATAATATATTTAAAGCAGTAAGGAAACCTTAAAAATCATAAAAATCTTAGATACCATTATAAACGCTTTTCAATGGTTATTAAACTATAACTGATTGATAGCTATCCATTTTTATGTTGTCAGTCTTTGAATAGAAGCTTCCATTGGACCCTTGTCTGGCAACAAGAAGATGAAAATCAAAGAGGATCTGTGAGCATTTCTCTAGTTCCATGTCTAGATTCTGTCATTATTTGTATGATGAACATTGATTCTTCTTCATAGAATAAGCTTTCAGGGTCCCTCATTACTAATAGGATATAGCTTTGATTGAATAGTTTCAGGAAATTGCTTTAGTCATAATGAAATTGCCAGTATTTGTTTTTCTCAGACGTGAGATTCATAGATGTTGACATTTATGATGTTGAAAAACCCAACATATGTACAAAAGCCAAACTGGTTGGATTTTCCAGAAATTTTCAATTTTGGAAAATTTCTTGAACTCCTAGATTCCAGTCTAATAGAAAGTGCTCTTTGAAACTCTTATCTCCATTCCACCAAATAACCTTATGAACTTGGTCAGGATATTCATTTGTAAAATCAAAGAAATGAACAAAATGGTGTTTGTGTTTCCTTCTAGTTCTAAAATCCAGTGATTTTGTGACTCCAAACGCTCTATATTTTAAAGAATCAATGTTAGTACTAGCTAGAACCATACTAAAAGCTTAGAGTCACTGAAAAGCGTTGCTTTTCCCAATGAGATTAAAAAGATGGCTGTTTAATAGCCATCCATTGTACTTCCACTTCAAAGGTTCCTATGAAGTAGAAAATTATTCTATCATAGAAAAGAGGTTAAGTCTTAGGTATTCCTCTCTGTTTAAATAGCCCCTAAGATGAATTAATCCATATAACCCCTACTTAATACTTTTGAATTAAAATAGATGATTAAGAGGAAAGTGCAAGAATTATCAAAATAAATTCATCTTTCCCATTTGATGTCTCCTTAAACATATACAATATCATACCCACTGTCAATGAGACTTTCAGTATTCATTCTACATTTAGTCAATGATAGCACTATGTGTACAAAATACAGCCAATGCTCTAATTTTTTCCTTAAATTAATTCTTTTTGAATACAGCCCAATTTCCCCAAACATATTGGTGATACATCAATGTGTTTATCACCATAGTTATTTTTGTGCAAAATTGGTTGTCACCTTCTTTTCTGTTTCTAACTACCTTTGTCTCTCTCTTGATTAGAAAGATAGCTATAGGTACAGATATATAGATTATAGATATAAAATAAATGTGAATGTGTGCATAAAGATCACTAAAGAGAAATATATGAAGGGGCAAAAACCCAGTGTGCTATACAAATGTAGGATATTATTATCATCACTTTTGTTTTATCATTCTATGGCAAAACTTTAGGAATATCCACTTCAGGTAAAAGAGGAAAAAATATTCTGAAATCATATCAATCTGAATTTGAACTTTCTCTTCTAGATTATAAGCTCCTTGAAAGTAGAGATGGCTTCATTCATTTTTGTTTCAGTGCCTGGTAGAGAATTATGTATGAAATAACAATAAATATTTTCAATAGTCTTTGTAAAGATTATAAATTAGAAGAATAAGTGTAGTACAATTATTAACCCTTCTTTGTAATTTTCTGAGGAAAGGTAACTGAGATTTTTTTCCCTCACCAAATTTTCATTTAAAAATCATGAGAAAAACGTCTAGATAATATAAGGTACATAAATCACATATTAAAAACTAACTAAATCAATGAGGAACAAAAGGCAAAAAAATACAAATATAAGTAATCTATTTCCTAAAAGAAACTTTTAATGGAAAAGACTTAAGAATGTCAGCCAAAATCCAGAGCCCCAATACTAACAAAACAGTGAAAGCTGTCTAAAAATAACTGGATGCTTGGGAACCAAAATCAGCATCATATGAGACCTCAACTTTTTTCCTTCATGAATGTATGAAAATCAACTGTTTAATTAAAATCCCACTGTTTTCCTTATAGTATAAACGTTACTCTTTGTTTTAAGTCTCTATCTTTTGCCTTTTTGAGTATTTTATTACAAGATCTCTCATTTATTTAGAAATTGCCAGATCTTGCATATGACAATACAAGACTCAAGAGAAATATAGAAAGAAAAAATTATCTATGCATCTGTAAGATAATGAAGTGGTAAAATTCTAATAGTGTAAAGAAGTAACTTTTCAGAGTCTTAATTTCAAACGGTTTTGAAGGATTTAAATAGTGAAAATATAAGGATCTAGTAGAGGGTTGGCTCTGTTATTGGGACTTTAAGAGGGAAAATATAAGGGATGGTAAAAGGAATTATACTAGTGCAGAAAGAGGGAAGATGGGGTGGAACTTATTTCTCATAATTGGGACACATGAGAATATATAAATTTGGATAAAGAGATGGTGAGAAAGGGCACTAGAGGAGTTTCATTTTATGTAAAGAAAATCTGGGGGAAGCTGAGTAGCTCAGTGGATTGAGAGCCAGGCCCTGGAGACAGGAGGTCCTAGGTTCAAATCTAGCCTCAGACACTTCCCAGCTGTGTTACCCTGGACAAATCACATAATGCCCATTGCTTAACCCTTACCACTCTTCTGCCTTGGAGCCAATACACAGTATTGACTCTAAGATGGAAGGTAAGTATTAAAAAAAATAAAGAAAATGTATTTGGTTCATATAAGAGTGAGGTTCTTTCCCTATCTCCTCTTCAATCTTCTCTTGTCCCCATCCCTCTCCATTAACATATATGTAAAATTAATAGAAAAATAGGTGGGAAGTAGAGATAGTGGTAGGAAGTTAATTTTTTTAATATTGGGAAAGGAAAAGTCAGAAACAAAATGAACTTCCTGATACTGAAAGAAAGAAATTGGGGGGGGGGTAGAAACTAAGTAGATGTTTACCAAGTAGAAAGTAGTTTTATAGCACATACTTATTGATATAAGAATGTTTACATACAAATGATGAATATGACATTTGTATGTCATATGAATATGAATTTGCCATAAGGAATTACAAGAAAAAGTATTTCATATATTCCTAGAGAATATCAAACTGTTGCTGAATAAACTGGCTAAAACCATGCAAATACTATATGCACTAAAAATGGCAATGTAAGTTGGGGGGTGTTGGGGGGGTTGTAGGGGGAGGTATCTTTTGAAAGACTCAAGAATTCTGATAAGAAGAATGACCAATCATGTCTCCAGAGGACCTATAATGAGTGATGCATGGAACACCTATCCTGACAGAGAGTAAAGAGATTCTAGGCATGGAGATAGGATCTACCATGTTGGACATAACTTCTGCTTCAAGCATTTGTTTTGCTTGACTATGCTTATTTGACTCAAGGTATTTTACCATCTATTTTGAATTCAGCAACAAGAGAGGGGATAATAATAATGATGCTCCCCAAAAAGAGAAAAGCCACTGAATTATTTTTTTAAAGTTAAGAGAGGAGAATAGAAAAAAAATCAAGTAAATAAAGAAGTTTTTTTGAAAGTAGCATGTAGAATTTATGGTATGCTAAAAATGTAAGACAAATAGAGAAGAAGATATTTGAAAGGGGAATAAATAACTTAGGATAGAAAATATAAAATCTCACCAAAGTACTATGAAATGGAGAGTCATGACTTCATAAGTAACACTCTTTTATGTACTACTTTGTATGTGGAAATGCTGATTTTTTCAGATTGCTCTTAACCTTCAGAATCAACTATTGAATAAAATAATGCATGTCATTAAAAAAGAAGATAGCCTCATACCATAGCAGAAGCAAGGTATAGTTGATGGTCAGCCTCCCTACTCCATTAATATGCTTACAATGGCAACAGGACATGATGAAAATTCCTAGTAGTGAATTTATGGGATGATAAGAATAAGTATGGCATATACCAGTTATAATGGTAATCATTAGAGGGAATAACCATATTAATAAAATCAGAATATATGAATAGTAGTACTACTATGAAGAAATGATCATAACTAAATTAGAGCTAATTTGAATACAGTGGTGCCTTGAAACAAGTTTAATTCCTTCCATGGCCAAGTGCATAAAACCAATTTTCTTGTATGTCAAATCGAATTTTTGCAATTAATCTGTTCCAGCCCCCCAAAAAACATGAATTTTTTTGTCTTATGTGCTTTTAAATATGAAAATGTACTTAATAACTAACAAATATATTTATAGATAATAAGAAAAATAAAATAAACCTGCTTATGAAATGCTATTTACCTTCAAGGTCAGGGGAAGATGCTGGAGAGAAGGTTTTTATTTCCTGCGGTATCATTTAATTTACTTTCTATACACGTAACACTGTATTTAAATGCAAATTTGACCTTGTGCATTACTTATGATATGTAACTTTATTGCTAAATTTAATTGCTATTTTGTAAACTTTGTTAATTATCATCATTTTCTTCATTGAATTTTGGCTATTTTGCTACATTTTCCTCGATTTCACTGAGGCCATTTAAACAAAAAAATCTTTCCATGGAAGTTTGTTTCTTCCTCCCTTTCAGAACATTTTGATAAGGTGTTCAGCGAGTGTCTTCATACTGTTCCAGGGCATGACCTGTTGCAACTTTTTCTGGGTGTGTCTTTTCAATAAACTATTTAAGTTTTTCCCAAATCCTCAACATTTCCTTAATCTGATTACCTTATCCACCTTGGGCTCCTCTCCACTAATTTCCTGCAAAAACTCCATATGCTGCTATCTAGTGGAGGTTGGCAGAAGCTCCTGATTCAAATATCCCCTTGTGACTTAAAGCAAAAAATCATGATCCTGACTGCTAGTATCTCAAATTACTCTTGACTTCAGGTGCTCATGTATCAAGGTAACACTGTATATCTAACTAAACTGCTTACCAGGTTCCGAGGAGACAGATAATTTCAAGTTGTTTTTAGAATAAATCACCGGATTCAATTTCCTCAGCACTAGCCAAAGTAGCTATGTACTCAAATCATGCAGGCTGTTCACAATAGGAAAATTAATGTATCTCACATTTGACAGTAAAGAAATTCTAAACACTGTTTTTTACAATTCAAAAAGCTTCAACTGGATGTTTCAAATGTGGACTGCAAAAGTTTTATGTACTAAAATTTTAGTGTTTTCTGCTTAGAATAAAATGGATAGAACTAAGTAGGATTTTTTTTTAGATATCGAAGAAACAGATGTTCACTTGAAAAGAATACAATTTAACAGGAAATGGAAAATTATAAACTTTCTTGGAACTGAGGACTCGTTGGTTTACTGACCTTTCACTGTCCTTCAGTGTACTCTGTATTTCACAAAATTCAGATCCTTAATTCTTCCAAATAATTAAATTTATGCTTAGAACTACTTTATATCACCTTAATGAAGTCAAATGAATGTGTCTTCAAAATGCCTTTGCTTCTTAAATCTCTATTAAAAGCAGGATTTCATTGTATTAAGAAATGACATTAATTGGGGCACCCTGTAGATTTATTCATAGCATTTGCTACATAAGAGTTTTATTCAATTGAAAGGCTTCTTTCCTTTGTCAAAGATTAACCAAAAAGGCCTTCATGGCAACTAAATATAGTGTGAAGGAATAATTTAGCTCATCGTGAAATTCATTATATGAATGTGTTTCCCTCTTCTTAGACTTGAATGAGACATTTATATAACCTCTGCTGCACCTGCACTGATTAATATCTAAAATACATTTTTGTCAAAATTATAAATACTTTGATCATTTCTTTTATTAGTGTAGGGATAGTATACTAAAAACCAATCATGGGAAAGGTCAGTAACTAATAATGAGGAATTATTTAATATTTAGAATTGGGAGATTGAAATTATCTTAACAAATGCTTTCTTAGAGTGACAATCCAGAGAAAGGTGAGCAGATAGAGAAATAAAGAATACTGTAAAGCTAACCAAAACTGCCAAATGAGGGAACCTATTATTGTTATTTTGTTTTACCATATATATTGATTTAACATCTTTCATTCAAGACTGTTATCTCTCTAATTTATTGGAGCTACATTGTGAACATATAAATAAAGCTTGGGATATTTTTTTTCTTAGGCATACTGTTGAACATTAATGCAGAATTCAGGTTTTGAAGCACACTAGAGATTCTTTTGAAGAGGTAGATACATATACCACAATTTTGATTCATGCTTTTAGTAATATTCATATTGCTTTTCTCACTGTCATGGTAAAATCAGGTTGGAGAAGACAGTAAAAAAATTTACATTTGAGAAAGAAAATGAAACTTTTAATCTAAGCACTGTGGGATTATATTTGTATAAAGAATTTTAGTGGTATCTAGATCATGCCAGAGGAAAAAAAAATCTTAATTGAACATTTTTGGCTCCTAAAAGTAGAAAAAGTTTTCTATATTGTGGGTTATATTGTGTTCTTTAAACCATTATCTACAGCAAAATAAAAGGTTGGAATAAGTAAGTATTCTGGATTTCTTGGCTTTAAAGAAAAAGGTTACATATGGAAGGAAAGTAGGGAAATTATTACTAAATTAAGATTTACTTATAGATGCCACATTAATTCCAAGAACATACTAATCCTAAAGAAGGCAAAATTATTTATAGCAAATTCTAACTCTGGGTTATAATTTCTTCCCTGATTCCACTGTTTCAACCATGAAAATTCCAAATGTTCTCTAATAATAGAAATAGTGTCCAGAGATGCATCACTTTTTCTGCCACTTATCTGTTATATAATAGAAAGAGCAAATGTACTCAAAGTCAAGTGGTCAGAATTCTAGTTCCTATTTTGCTACTAATTCTGAGTCAGTTCCTTATCTGTGAATTGCAGAGATTGAATTAACTGGCCTAACAAGGCCTTTCAGCCCTAATATCCTAGGAATTTATCCCTCTCTTTCTCTTTTGTTGCTTCCTATCATTTATTTTTTAACAATGATTTTTATGAATATGTGTCAATATTTCATATGCTACCCATTTGATATATTGGTCATTCAGTTGAGTTATCAACAGCTAGCATGAATTAAGAGATCATATAAATATGCATGTTTTCTACAGAGGTACTTAGGATCAAAGTTTTGCAATTTAAGATTTTAATTAAAAGATGCATTTTAGATTTTGCACAAATTGGTATTGATTAAGAAGACTCAGTTCACAAAAATCATTTCCATGTATTCAGTGTATTCATTTCACAAGGTAGCTAATATGTTCATTAAACCAACAGGGCACTTAGGAGCTGAATGACTCATATACATTATTGCTTTGGAAGGAGATTTTAAAACAAAAACATTGCTTACATTTGCATGTGTGTCAGCTTGGGAAATCATTGCCTCTCAACAGAATTAAACAGTTCCTATGAAGGCTGACAGATGTAGAAAAACAACATATTTAGGGGATATATAATGCCTTGTAGGGCAATGTTTTGTAGGTTGTTTTTTTTTTTTCCAGGCATAGGAGGAGTTACTTTGTTTAGGTTTGATCAGGATTTGTCTTTTTCTTATCAGATACCTTGTAGAGAAACAACTCACTTTATATCTTTTAAATTAACCTATAATTTAAACTTTTGGAGAATTGCTTGAGGCAGTGAGAGATTAAATTACTTGCCTGGGTCACACCATTAGTATAGAGACAGGATGTGAATTTGGATTTTTCTGATCTTAAGATCAAGTCTCTAACTACTATTTCATGTTCCCTCTTCTAGTCTAATGCACTGAATTTTTATTTAAGATATAATCTGAAAAGTCGAACAGCATTATGGTCCTTAGTGTTCAGAGCATGATTTTGAAGCAGCCTATTAATTTGTTTTCTTTTTTCAATTTTTGCATTTTATTAGTATTGAGAACTCCAAGTGAAGAAAACCTCTTTATGAACAGAGATTAGAAACTCATCTGTCACTTAGAGTCTATGAGAGTTGTTTGAAGCACTAAAAGGTTAAATGACTTGCTCAGCTTCACATGATCACTATGTATGAAAGGCAAAAGTTTAACCCAAATCTTTCTGACTGAGACCAACTCACTATCTTAGGCAGACTTCTATCTTATATTTTATAGTTATTAAATCAAGGCATTTCTAGGTTGAGTGATTTCTTAATAAATTAATTTTCATTCTCTATAGTGAGCAGGTGGGAGATTATCTCTAATAACCTTTCACTTGAAATGTTTTGTTGTTTTCTGAAATGATCAACCAGTTAAAAAGAGAATCTACTCGAATTAGGTCACTGGACCTACTTTTAACAAGTTTTGGCATTATTTCATCTACAAGACAAAAATCTAAAGAAAGACGAGTTCAAACATTTATACTTGGTATTTGCTAATAAAAGGAAAAAATGCAAGTGAAAAATTGATCTTCTGATATAGGAATTACAATTCAAGTTGGCACAAGTAAAGAATGGATTTTGAGATAGTTAAGTTCAAAATCAGTATATAGTAATTCACCATATAAACAATTCAAATTTGAAAAAAAAAAAACAATTTGTTCTGGCTTGACAAACTTGGGGCCTCAATCAGGATTATGATCCATTGAATGAATTTACTCTATTTAGTTGATCCCCTGATGTACTGGAGAGTATATTTGCTAGACTGAATACTGTCAGATGTGGTTTCAATGAAGATAATGATTTTTGCATGTCATGGCACAATAGCAAGCCAAAAAATTTTTTTAATGGAAACTGAATCACATGTAGGTGATCTCATTTTTTATTTGTAGAAAAATAGTAGTGAACACAATTCAATGTTTTATAGTAGAATTTTATCAAATTTTAGCACAACCAAACTAGGAAAAATTAAATATAAATTTTACCAAGCCTTTAAGGTTTGGCTATAGCTTTACATTTGAACTTATCACCATTTTAATAATACTAAAAAAAAGAGTAGGCAACAATGTCAACATACAGCCTTCAGAACTTGAAATTGGCCCATTCAATAGCCATTTCCAGAAATAACTAGCTTCACAAAAGGAACTGGCATTCACTTGATAATGTGATTCATTATGGTATTTCAAAATTGGAGTCTTTTATTTCATGGCTTTTTTAAATTATCTAGTCTAATATCAGCAAGATTCAGTTCTAAGACATTTTAATTAATGCTTTACATGCAGTAGTTTAGATATTCCCATTTTAGTGACTTGAGGTCTATAATATGTGTAACTTTGTTCTAATTTTCTGTGATGCAAATAGAGATAACCAAAAAGTTACCTTTCAGAATATTTAATACAGCTAAAGAATGAATTGAAAGGCTAATTTTTAATACTGAGTCCAATAAGACCTTGAAATAAGGAGTTCAGGTTGGGGTACATTAAGAACATACAATTAATTGAGAGAAGTGTAGAGGTTCCAGTCTTAGATCTAGTCATTAAGGTTTTATATTGAAATCACTAACTGAGAGAAAACAGGAACCCTATTATTTGAGTTTTCAACTCAGCTACAAAGAAATATATCCTATGTTCAGTGTTGGAAAAAACACTGGACAGGACAAGATACCAGAAGATGTAGATTCTAGTTCTGGCTCTTTATTAACTAGGTATGAAGCACTGGGCAAGTGATTTCACCTTCTGAGCATTCAATTTTCTTAACTAAAGAGAATTTAAATATTCATGATTTCTTTGTGTGTGTGTGTGTGTGTGTGTGTATGAGAGAGAGAGAGAGAGAGAGAGAGAGAGAGAGAGAGAGAGAGAGAGAGAGAGAGAGAGAGAGAGAGAGAGAGAGAGAGAGAGAGAAACCCCAGCAGGGCAATTTGATGAAGCACACAGATACCTTCTGAGAACAATGTATTTTAAAGCAAAAAAATAAAATACATATGTAACTTAAACCTCAAAGTTCATTGGTACAGGATTTTTTCATTTATGGTGGAGATCAATTCCCTTTACCTGTGTGAGCAGTAAAATGGAGTTGGGGAGAGCAAAAGAAAGGAGAGGGCTTGAGCTCTTTATGCTCTTTGAGTTTGAGGTTCTCCAGATCTCTTCATTCCCTTCAGGTTTCAAGTACTTCTGATCTCCATCTTTGAAAGAGAAGATGGATGAGGCCAAGTCCATTTCAGATAGCTGAAGGAAAAGACTTTCAGAAAAAGCTGAAGTGAGAGGATCTGGAAGTCCCAGCTTGCTACACTAGAGACTTCAAGGGACTTTCTCTCAGGTGAGATCAAGCACTCTCCTCTCTTCGTTGAGAGGTTACCTTGCTACTGATGGGAGACTCCCAGCACCTTTAATGTCTAGCATATCCTACTTGTGTATTTTCTACTACATTTATTTTCTCTGATTTATGTTTGTTTTGCCCATGAGGAAATGGTTTTCTTTGCTACCTGCTTGTGGAACAGGTAGTTGGTGGAGGTTAAGTCTTCAGTATAAAGCCTGGGGTGAGAGGTGTCATGATCCTCCCATTCATAATGAAATAGTGACTCAAATTCATTTGAAACTGAAAAACATCATTTAGACTAAAAATATTTAAGAGAGTAATCAGATACAATTCTAGCTCAGTATAACCTCTCTCTGAGGAAGTGCAGTAGCCAAGCTTCTGGCCCAAAACTCCTGCTTCTCCATCTGTCAAGAGTTAACTTCTCCATAAAGAAGAGGTACAGGTGAAGGGACTAGAAATTTCTCTTCTACTTCCCATTGAGCCACACAATGATGTACTCTTGCTGTGCATATATGTGCATGTGTGTGTGTTTTTGAGAGGAAGGCATAAGGTTTAGCCATTTTTCTATACATAAGATCCCCCCCAAAATCAACAATATTAGAGTTTAATTGTCAAGATATGAAAACAAAAATGAACACACAATACAACACAAGCAAAAACAAACAAAAAAGTGAGTTCATAGACACTAGTTAAGAATTTCTGGACTAAATGATCTCTAGTATCTAGTTCCATTGTTTTATAAATATGTCAGCATTTTCTATAGTTATTATGTACATAGGAAAGGTTCCGTGAATTTTGACAAATTAATTTTGTATTTTTACCACCCTAAAGAATATTTAAACAGTAACATAGATTTCTGATATGAATACTTTGTAAGTCCTTCTTTTGCTGGTTGTTTTATTTTTTTTTCATTTCAAATGCAACTTGATTGGTTTTGTGCATGTTTGTATATGTATGTGTATGAAAAAGAGAGAGGATAGACATGAACCAGTTACCCTAATGTTGAGAATGGATACCCAACATGATTAGAGACATTAAAAAGAGAAGATAGTGATCTATGATGAAGTCCAATCATGAAATTGAGATAAATTTGATCTTAAGGTATTGAAAGATTTGGTATATGTGATTACTGAACCACAGCCATTTACTTCTTACAGTTATCAAAAAATTATTGAAAAAATGAGAGACATGACAGAAGCAACAAAGGAACGAACCAATTTAAATATTATGGCATTTCAATGGGAAGAAACTGAAATCTCTAGATATTGGTGAATTTGTAGCTTGATGTAAAATGCTAGCAAAATTCTAAAATGGATTTTTAAATAGAAAACAACTAGATAAGTAATTGTCACTCTCATTTTCTTTTTTGGGAAGAGTTATCTAGATTGGTAGATAAAGGGAATACTAAGATATAACTTACCTAGAATTTGCAAAGAATTTGACAAAGCCTCCCATGCTATTCTTGTAGAAAAGATGGGAAGATGTAGAATAATCATCTAGTAAGGCAAATTTTAAACTATATAAAAATGAAAACTCAAAGAATAGTCATGTGTCATTATTGAACCCTGATATCAACCATGATATCAATCAATTACTTAGTGAAGTGTCTCAAGGGTTTTATGATTGGTTCTGTTTGATCAGTCATGAAGAAAAGCAAAGTGGGCACCAAATGATGATACAAAGCTAGGAGAGACAATCAACACGCTTTATAAGTTTGATCAGAAAACACTGTCACAGACAAAATTCTGTGCTCAATCTAAAAATATTAGAGAAAATTGCAAATTCTTACATTCAAGTTTAAAAAAAACCATTTTAATCAGTTAATATACATGTATTAAGCATGTTTCCTCCAAGGTTCTAGAAAGCAAGTCTGTTTTGATTTTTCCTTTGTGCCTATGCTAAGCCATCAGATACACAAAGAAGAGCAAAACAGACCTTGCTTCTAGAACCTCACTATTTTATGGAGTAGATGATATAAAGACTAAAATAAACAAATTCATACAAAGCATAAACTGAAGATGATAAATAAAGGAGGATCAGAAGATGCATCTCTCATAAAGAAGACATTTTATTTGAGATATGAAGGAAGGCAGGAAGACCATGAGACAGAGACAAGGAGACAATATTTCAGACCTTGGGAAGAACTAGTAAAAATTCCCAGGGTTTGGAGCTAGAGCATCTTGTGTGAGGAACAGCTTGGATGACAGTATATTTGGATCACAGAGTTTGGGGGTTTCACAGAAGGATATATTCAGAAATGATTTCTTGACATACCTTTTGTTTTTACATTAATTTTAAAAATGTAAGATGGTCAGAGAATTATTCAGGCCTCAGTTTGAAAGATTTCTGGTATTTTTAGAGGACCACATGCTTATAGGTTATCAGTGGTACTACTTAGAGCTTGTAAAAATAAGACTGATTATACAGCCAAAGAGGAAGAGCTCTATCCAGTCACTTAAAACAGGACATGGAGGTAAATATAACTTGGATTGTGAGCTTCTTATTGCAAAATTCAGTCCTAAATTAGAAGAAAGTAGGAAAACACTTCTTTTCCATATAGGTATTATCTAAATAATATCCATGATGAATATAAAATAGAACTGACAAACAGATTTAAGGGATTTGATCTGGTAAAGATCAATGGACAAGGATTCATGATATTGTACAGGAGGTAGTAACAAAAAAATTCCAAAGAAAAAGAATAGTGAGAAAGCAAAATGGCTGTCTGATGAGGCTTTACCAATAGCTGATAAAAGAAGGAAAGGATAAAGAGAAAGATTTATCCAACTGCATGCAGAATTCCAAAGAATAGGAGAAATAAGTTTTCTTAAATGATCAATGTAATGAAAAAGAAAACAATAGAATGAGAAAGACAAGCAATCTCAAGAAAATCAGAGATATAAAAGGAATATTTCATGTAAAAATGGACATGATAAAAGACAGAAATGGTAGAGACTTAGAAGTAGAAGAGATTAAGGTGTGGCAAGAATATACAAAAGAACTATACATGAAAGATCTTAGTATCAGGATGGTATGGTTACTGATCTAGAGTTGTATGTGCTGGAAAAGAAGTCAAGTGGGCCCTTAGGAAACATTGCTAACAGTAAGGCTAGTAAATATAACAGAATTACAGCTGAACTATTTTAAACGCTAAAAGATAATGCTTTTTAAGTGGTGCACACAATATGCCAGGAAATTTGGGAAGCTCAAAAGTAGCTACTGGATTGGAAATAATTAGTTTACTTAACAATCATAAAAAAGGCCATGCCAAAGAATGTTCAAATTACTGAACAAGTGCATTCATTTCACATGCCAGAAAGGTAATATACTTGAGATTCTGGAAGTTGGGCTTCAGTAATATATTAAATGGTAATAACTTGAAGAACAGGTTGTTTTTTGTCAAGACAGAGGAACTCGAAATCAAATTGCCAATATTTGCTAAATTATGGAGAAAGCAAGGGGAAGTCTCATCAGAAAGGCAACTATTTATGCTTCCTAGACTATACTAAAGCCTTTGTGTGGATCACACAAAATGGGACAAGTCCTCTGAGAGAGCAGAGTTCCATATCATCTTACTTGCCCTCTGAGGAACTCGCATGTTGATCAAGATGCAACAGTTATACCTGAAAATGGAACAATTGATTTGTTTAATATTGGGAAAAGAATATAACAAGGCTTTATATTATCACGTTATTTATATTAAGGCTATACCATAGGAAATGGCAAGTAAGACAAATCAAAATCTGGAATTAGGGTTTCTGGGGAAAATATCAATAATCTGCAATGTGTGAAGAATACCATTCTGATGGCAGAAAATAAAACTGAAATAAGAAACCTTTTAATTAGGGTGAAAGAGGAGAGAGTGAAAACTGACTTGAAGCTTAACATCAAAACTACTAAGATCAAAGAAATGGATCTCATCACTTTCTGGCAAATAGAGGGAGAAACAATTAAAATAGTTTTCTGGTTTTATATTCTTGGACCCAAAGATCAGTGAAGATGGCTACTGCAGCCATGGTACTAAAAGATGCTTGTTCTTTGGAAGGATACTTATGACAAATACGGACAAAAACTAAAAAACAGAGGAATGATCTTGCCAACAATGTCCATATAGTCAAATATATGTTTTTTTTCCAGTAGCAATATAAGGCTTTGAGACATGGATTATAAGGAAAGCAAAGCACCACAGAATAAACCTTTTTGAATTTTAGTGCTGAAGAAACATTTTGAGAGTTTCTTGGACAGCAAGAAGATTAATCAGTCAATATTTAAAGAAATGAACTCAAGCTATTCATTCAAAGTACAAATGCTGAAATTGAAGCTTAAATACTTTGGCCATATAATGAAAAGATTGAAAAATATCCTGAGGTTGGGAAAGATTGAAGATAAAAGGAGAAGGGAATGGCAAAGGATGAGATAGATAGAGAGTATCATGGAAACAATGGTCATGAGTTTGGAAAGACTTTAGGAAATAATGGAGGATAGAAATCCCTGGAATGCTATGGTCCTTGGGATTACAAAGAGTTGGACATAAATTCATGAATGACCAATAAAAGGATCTTAGAGATTCTCAATTCCAATCTAGATGAGGTAACAGGGGCCCTGAAAGATTAAATATCTTACCAAATAGCTGTATAAGCAGTAAGTGCCAGAGTCAGGATTTAAACTCAGATGCTCTGACTCGAAATCTGGAACTCTTTCCATGTTCAAGACCAACATAATCATCCTAATTCTGGGAATTGAGTCTGACTTGCAGTTGTACATAAAAACAATCTTATCTTTCTTAACAGTTCTATTCTGATTTCTCATTATTAAATTCAAGTGATGTGGGATCCTCAAATTTCTGCCAATAATACAAGCACTAGAATGTCTAACTAAGATTGAAAGAGTTAAAAAAAAGTACTAGTGAGGAGTAATATGTCTGTTTTTTGAAGACTAGTCCAGCTACATATGTAAGGGGGTTCCTAGTTAGGGTCGTTTCAGAAGAATGATTGAAGGAACGAATGAAAAAATCACTTAATACCAGAGACACAAATATTAAAGCACTAAGTCTGCTTATGAAATCATTTTGTAACATGGGGAGCCAGCAGCTATAAGTCAGACAAAAGAGCATTATGTCTTAAAAAAAAAAACCTTTATGTTCCAACTCATAATCAATACTATCTTTGGTTCTAAGGCAGAAGAGTGTTAAGAACTAGGCAAATGGATCAAGTGACTTGCCCAGGGTCACAAAGCTAGAAAGTATCTGAGACCAGATTTGAATCCAGGAGCTCCTATCTCTAGGCCTGCCTCTCAATACACTTAGCCTCCTAGCTGCCCCCAAGGCTTTATGTCTTATTAGGGTATTGCCACAATGCTAAAAAGATGGGGGGATTTTTTCCCTTAGTTTTGTTTCTACTAATAAAACCATGCTGGTAATTAATTTAGTGTAATTATTATTATTATTATTATTATTATTATTATTTTACTTACTATAGCAACTTTTGAAAAGGGCCTATAAAGTTGTATTAGGTTTGTGATCTGAGAAAAGTAGAATTAACTGTACTGATGAAATCACAGAGCTTGTAAGTATTGAGTTAAGATTTTTTTAATGATAATGGGGCTCTATTAAGTATTTTCATTATTTCTTTCCCTATAGACATCACTAACAACATTTCACAAAACTTAATAAGTAGTCCAAATATTCATTGCTTGATATTGCAAAGAAAGGTTGTAGGGAAGAAGGAATGAATGCCTGGCAACCATCTGTACCCTAGAAGCACTCTTCTTCTGAAAAGATATGAACCTGCTTTGCAAAGCCCAACAATTCCAGAATCAGCAGATGTATTTTGGGAGGTTGAGAGTTGTGTGTGTGTGTGTGTGTGTGTGTGTGTGTGTGTGTGTGTGTGTGTGTGTATTGGTATGTAGTATTAGTTCTGAAAAGAAAATTGAGGAAGGAGAAGAGGGAAGCAGGAAGGGAGGGAGGAAAAGCAGGGAAAAATATTCAAGAGAATTAAATATATTCTCATTCCTGAAGGTGAATTGTCTGCACTGACATGTCCATCTGCTTTCTTTCTCAGTGCTTCATCCAGAAAACCTGTGAGAACCACCACTTGCAGAGAGGCCATATAGGTGTGGTCCTGTGTTGGGAAATGAATCTGGCATGGGTGAAGGAGTCTTTCAAGAGAGATTTCCCCCTTTCCTATAGCTGCTAGAAAAGTGTGAAGGTGCTTATGAGCTACCTTTTCTCTGGTATCTAAAAAGGAAACCCTTTTAGCTTCTTATGGTCAGAAAACAACTATCTGCTATTCCCCACTGAGCTCATTAGTTCTCTCTAATATATAAAACTATTTTAGTGTGTCTGTATTTGAGTGGCATTGAAGGTAACAGAGACTGAGCTAATCTGGAATAATTTTTTTAAGTATCTAGCATTTAGCTTATGATGTTAGAGGGCCATGGGCTTAGATGGGGAAATAGAACGATGAATGGGCTTCCCTTGAAAATTCCACTATCCACCTTAAGGTTGCATTCTAGATTGACCCAAAGTAGTAAGTTGTAGATATAAAGACCACAGAATGTGGTCCTATCCCAAGGAAATCTCAATCAAGCAACCTCTTTGCTCTGTCTTTCTCTCAATATGCAGGTAGGTATGAATATAAATAGATATAAACATATTTATATAAATAAATTTATGTAAATATATAATAGATAAATAGATATGCACATATAATAAATATGTCTATACATATATGTGTATGTGGGGATAAACACACATACTATTTTAGGGAGCTTACACATAAGAGTGGAAATAAGGGGGAGAAATGTGGTTTGTGCTGTGATACCACTATTCCTGGTAATGTATGCAATACCTTCCAAGGAGACTTTATTTTCTGTTCTGTAAGTGGAAGCAAAAGCCTACAAGGAAGCATAATATATTACAGGGGGGGGGGTCTTTATTACAAGTAATATTGGCGATGAGTTTCTGGATCACTATTTTTTTCTTTAACAGAATAAGCAATGAAAATAGTGGGCAAGGTTGGTTTTTTTGTTATTGTGGTTGTTGTTAAACATGTACTCCCAGCTTAAAAATAAAACCTGTAAAACTCACTGGTTTCATTTGCACCTTGATAATAGCAAAACTCATATGGTGCATCTTTACAATTCTATGAAAAAGTGAAGTGTGAACATTTCAAGCTTGGTTAAATAAAAGGCCAGACAAGGACTCTATTAGAAGGTCAAGTCAATCAAATTACCAAGAGCATTGGCATGAGATGAAGACAGCTTGTTTTCAACCATAATTCAACAGAACCAATTTCCAAGTCCAAAGAAAGAAAATTATTTGTGAAAGTTACCTGTAAATATTATTTTCAGCCTGGAGAAATTCTGCATGGGGATACATTGTTAAAGTCTTGAGAGAATTTTCTCACAGTTTTCAATTGGACTTATGGTAGCAAATGAAGAGGAAAACAAATTGACAATTACAGCAAAAGAGGCAATATTATAGATCCTCAGCCGTAGCAAAGAATGAGAGTATTGCGTTTTGTGACTATTATCCCACTCTAATCATAGATCTCTAAAATATACACACTGAGCGCCCTACACATGTTATTTTTTTCCACTGACACATACACAAACAGGTATAAATATACACACACGTTTATACATATATTCGCACAAAATAAATATATATGTTTATGCAAAAGTAGCTATTCTCAAACTTGAATGATTACAAAGTAGAGCAAAACACTCCTCTGCTTTTATAATAACATTATATAATTGAAAGAAAATATTAAAGAATAGTGACCTTCTGATGATTTTCTCTTGCACTCAAAAAGCTTTACATCCAATCAGCCTTCACAAAGAAGAAAAGAACTCTCCCAGATGCAATATGGCCAAGGGAATACTAAGGAATCTATGTTTTGTTTTGTTTTATTTTGTTTTGTGGGTCAAAAAAAGTCTGGAAAACAATGGAGAGATGCCATCAAGTGGCTAAAGAAAGTATGCTCTATGAAATGGATAGCAAACTGGATATGATTCAAAGAGACTACCATCTAGTGGTCTAAGTTAGAAATTATTTCAGACTCTGGAAGAAAGCTATTTATAAATTCTCACCTATTTTGTCTCCATTGTCAGGTGTTTGCTCTGGATAATTCATTCCTGTCGATTGATCTAGGCCATTAATATGTTTAACATTGTATTAATATTTCCAAAATATTGTATCTAATGTCACTGAGAACCAGAACAGAATGTGAAAGTATATTCATGTTACAGAGGAGGGATGATAAAAATTTTAGGTAATACATATTTGGCCAAATGTTTAGATTTTTATAGTGTTACTTTTTAAAGTTTTAGACCTAAATTTATAAAATTTTAAGATCTGTGAACACTTTATATTTTTTCCATTAAAAATATTACCGAGAAGTTATGTGGTAGATAGAAGCTGGCACAGGAGCCAGGAAAAACATTGCTTCAAATCTCATTTCTGACATTTATTGTCTTTGTTTCTTTGGGAAGTTATTTATTCTGGAAAATTCTCTAAGACTGAAAGTTGCATAGAAGATACCAATCTGCTTTAGTAAAGGGATTATCTGCATTTGGAGTTACCCATAACAATGAACATATCAAGTTCCCATTCTAAATTTTTAAAAAATTTAGAAATTTTCATTCCTCCTTGTATTTGTTTTTGTTTGTTTTGTTTTTAACAGCTAGAAGGAACCACAGAAATGAGAGAGTGGTGCATACATTCCCAATTACTACAAAAGATTTTCTAGAATAGAAATGAAATATCAATGTAACCAAAAATTAAAATATAGTACTAACTGCTCTAATATGTTTGTTAAAGTTGAACATAAAATAAAATTCTAAACTAAAGTATGAGGACACAACTTTTTTTTTTCCAGGAAGTAACATACAAGCTTTTTCTGTAATATTTTATTTGTCTTTTAAATACATAATTAACTGGATAGTGGTCCCCAATTTTTATTTCCTTGATGATTAGGGCCATCTAATTGGGAAGGGATGATCTGAGTTCAAATTCTGCCTCAGACATTTACCAGCTGTGTAACTGTGGACAAGTCACCAGTCAATCTTATTTTCCTCATTTTTGAAACTGAGATAATAATGACACCTACTCCCCAAGGTTGTTGTGAGTACTAAATGAGATTACTATATGAAGCCCTCAGTAAACTTTAAGGTTGAATATAGATGCTATTTATTAATATTATTATTATTATTGCTTATTTTGAGTTTTGTCAAGTCTTGAAATCTAACAATAGAATTCTAATAAAAATGGGCTTGAACCTGGGTTCTAATACTTCCTGAGTGTGAAACTGAGTATGTCATTTAAAATCTTTGGTATCAGTTTCCTTGACTGTAAGATAAGAAAGTTCTATGATCCTACAAGGGGCAGCCAGGCAACACAGTGGATAGAGTGCCTGGTCTGGAGTCATAGAGACCAGTTTCATACTCAGGAAGTATTAGAACATTATAACATTCTCTCCATTTTTTCTTGACATTGAATGAATCAATGAATGATTTCTGATTAATTGAATGTTTGCTACTGAATGAATGATATCTATATTATAATTATCTGCATCTGTCTTATCCCTCCTAAGCTGTTAGCTTCCTGAGGATGTCTCTTCCTGAAGCCCTCAGTCCTATCTTTATTTTCTGGACACACACACAGTATGTACTTTGTTGATACTTAAAAATGGCCTCAGACACTAGCTTTGTGACCCTGGGAAAGTCACTAAACCTTTTGACCTCAGTTTCCTCATCTACAAAATTAGCTAGAGATGGAAATGGCAAACCACTTCAGTATCTTTGCCATGAAAACACCAAACAGGAATATGAAGAGTTGGACATGAGTTAAAGGATTGAACAATAACAACAAAATC
Organism: Gracilinanus agilis; assembly: GCF_016433145.1. Classification (NCBI taxonomy): domain Eukaryota; kingdom Metazoa; phylum Chordata; class Mammalia; order Didelphimorphia; family Didelphidae; genus Gracilinanus; species Gracilinanus agilis. The sequence continues at coordinate 193,609,724 of NC_058130.1, forward strand.
TTCAAAAGCTTCTCACTCACTCACTGTGACTCCGTGTGTGTATGTGTATAAATGTGTGTATTCATGTATACCACAAATTTAGACGATAAGGAGATGGAACATTTTCTTTCTCAACTTTAGAGAAAATAATAAGGAAGAAAGAGATGAGGAGAAAGCCAGTGGAGAAAGTGAAAGATTGAGAGAATTAAAGACAGAAGAGGGAAGGAAAAATGAAGGAGGAATAAAATAAGAAGCAGAAGCCTGAGAGTAAGAAAAGGAGTATAGAGAAAGCAATAAGGAAGAAGTAAGAGAAGAAAGAAAGAAGCAAGGAGGGAAAAGAAGAGAAAGAAATAAAAACACAGGAAGGGGACCATGACTAACCACCTCTAACCCTTAACCAGTCTATTCATTATTAAGCAAAAATACCTCATTCTTTTCTCCATGTGCATCTAAGAATGTTTTTTGGTCAGTAAAACACCCCCTCCTCTAAACATAAACACAAATATATACTCCCTTGGCTATTTTCAGGCTTTGCATAGCTTGGGAATATGATAGTCCTTCCTCTTAATTTGATAGAGGGTTTCAGAATATTAATCTAATTAACATAATCTTTAATTAAATATCTTTCAGTTATTGCTGTCATAGACTATGCTGTCACTAAAGAGAAAGAAAATTCTTCTCTTTACTTGGATATTTATAAACAAAATTAATATTTAAATATGTTGCCCCATTAATGTTGAATTAGGGAATGTGCAAGGAATGTACAGGAAAACAAATCCTTAGATCTGGAAGGGATCTTGGAAATCATTCTAGTCCAATAGATAACTGATAGATATCTTGTTTACGACTTCCTAGACAAAAGGTTATCCAACCTGAACTTGAAAATTTTCAGAATTATTACTGCAGTCAGAACACTGTAGTCAGGGAGCCTAGCAGTCTCAGACTGCAATTCTGAAGCTTCGTGGCCCTAGTGGGAAATTAGGTATCAGTAAAATTGTAGAAAGCAATTGAATACAGAAAACTATAGCCCCAAAGACATGGACTCTTGGAATGGTCAGAGTAACCAGCATTTTGGGACGCTAATTCAGAATAGGAAAGAAAAACACTAAAATTATTTATTTTATAAGTATCAATAAAGTACCTACTGTGTGCAGAAAATAAAGATAGGACTGAGGGCTTCAGGAAGAGACATCCTCAAGAAACTAATGGCTTAGGAGAGGGATAAGACAGATGCAGATAACTGTAATGCAGATATCATTCATTCAGTAACAAGCATTCAATTAATCAAAGATCATTCATTGATTCATTCAATGTCAAGAAAAAATGGAGAGAATGTTATTGAGTTCATCTTTCAATTAAGTGGTTGGGTTTTTTATTTCCCCAAAATTCGTGTATCTGCTAATATTCAAGTTTCCTGGTGAGATTTGTGCTTAATTGCCTGGGTTGTAATCTACAATGCAGTACCACTTAGCTGGACATTAAATTATGATCAGATAACATGACTAGTACTTTAAAAATCAAATTACTAAGTCACATTTCTGTAATATTTTAAGCTTTAAAAGTGTTACTTATTTTTTTCCCATAGCCACTTTATGAGGCAGATAAAGCAAGTATTCTTATCTCCAGATCAGCAAATTAGTTCAGAGATGTTGAGGGACTTGCTGTACACAGTTTATAAGTATGAGAACTAGATCACGTAACAAAAATACACTATTTGGTTAAAAACAAGAATCCCAATTAAGACAGCTTTCCAGAAACAAGGCAAAAACACTTAACAAAGTGGACTTAGCTTAAAGGTAAAGCCAAATAGGACAGAAAAAAGTTGAAATCCTAGCCTAATTTTTTTTAAATTCCTATTGCCTAATTTTTTTTAGGTCCATGCAGATGTATTTTCCAAATTGTAGCTGGTAAGTTATTTTTCCATGGTTGCATTAGTCAAATTTATTCCATGTATAAAAATGCTGCAACGTTTTAGACAGCCATACCATGGCATCTTACCTTGAAAAAAAATTTTTACAAAGATTATTTCTCCTAGGATAAGATACATTATGACATGAGCTACTTACAGGCATCTTCTCCTAAAATTGCTTTGTTTTCTAAAATAAATTATCTATAACATAAAAAGCATAAGCAATTCATTCATAAGAAAGCTCTATTCATCCATTCTCTTTTGATCTTTTTCCATAAACTATTCTGTAACATTTTATTAACAATTTCAACCCACTATATACAATATTCTGGACCCTTTTCCTTTTGCCTTCTGTTATGCCACCATAAAACATAAAGTAGCTAAGACAGGAATTAAAATCTTAAATTTACAAATGCTTGCTCATTTGAAGAGATTTTAAAAACTTAATAATAATGATAATTGGCACATAATGGCTTAAATTTTACAAAGTATTTTGCATACGTTACTGTAATTTATTTGAATTTCACAACAACATGATTTTCCCACCTCTAAGCCTATCCTTTCTGCTTTAAAATTTCTCAAGGCCATAAATATATATTTAGACCTTAAATATGCCTAAAAAACCTGCCTAAAATTCCAAAGTGCTCATTAGCAATCAACAAATCTATAAGCATTTATTAAGTTCCTACTTATTACCTACAAAGTATGGTAATAGGTCCCATGAATACAAAAAAAATTATAGCTCCTGCCCTCAAGAAGCTTAAATTGTCCTTCTTCTATGTTATCATTAAAGTATTCCATTTCTTTCTCATAGAATCATCATAGTCAAATAATCAATCACCAGGTATTTACCCCTCTTTGTAGTCTTTCAAAGATGTTAGATAATTGCAAAATACAGACTGCTAATCTCTGAAGAATTAAAATTATAGGTCACCCAAAAGACAATAAGGAGGCATGAATAAATTGTAGTATATTAACAATGATGAAGTACACAAGCAAAGTCTTAAAAGAAAAAAAATAGTTTAGAAATAATTCAACATTGAAGGAAGAGGGCCTATTATGTAGCAAGAACAAGAATTAAATGATGGAAGGTCCTTGCACTCCTCTGATTTCCATATAATATTCAGAGACATAAATGACAAGCCCCAGAATACTGAATGGACCTCCTGTGAAGCATATAGAGGAATATATAGGAGAAAGTCAGTAAGGATGAGAAAGTATACATGAATTTCCTCAAATACGTATGATTATAAACAGTAGCCAAGTCAGTTAATCTCCAATATTAAGTTTCCTTATTTTTAAAGTGAAGATATCATTACATCCATCATACAAGGCTATCTCCAGGATCAAATGAGTTAATGTATGTGAAAAGTTAAGAGAATGAGAGAAAGGGCCCCTAATAAATTAAATGACTCCCCTTTGGGAGATTTACTGGAAGGAATGGTCAAGAGTTGTAGAAGATGGGCAATTATGCAATCCCCAGATTGACGAGATTATTGGATCATGGAATATAATAGTATGGCGGGAACAAGTTGATCCCAAAGGAACTATTTAAAAGACAACAACCCTCATTGGGATACAGGAGTTCCTACAGTAGTTAATTTTGTAGCTATTACTACTTTATTGTTATACTGCATATATTTTTGATAACTTGTTTTTGTGTAAGCGAAATAAGCACAGATTCTTTAAAGAGAATAGCATTAGGAATTAGAAGACAAGTTTGAATCTCCTCACTGCTACATATCAATTATGTGTGATTCCATGTAAGTGCCTCAATCTTGCCATCTGTTCTGGGTGAAAGCACATGTACATGCAAAATTCTATGATCCTGAGAACTTTCCTCCTGAGGTCTTTTCGCTCAAACCTTGTCCAATCCATATTTGAGCTACCTCCTAATTCCCAATATCCAAATTTATGGTGTGGAACTTTAGACCTTTAATAATACTTTAGTACAGATTTGAAAAATATTTAGTTTCACAGAAAAAATAAAGGGGTTAGGTTTTATCATGAAATTGTAAATTAAGAGCTGGATGAAACCCCAGAGTTCTTCTGGTTTAATCCTCTCATTGTACTCTTTGAGGAAACTCAGAGGTTAAATAACTTGCCCAGAGACACACATTAGAGGCATGATTTGGACCAGAGGTTTGCCTGCAGAATTAGTAGTCTTTTCCTGATAGATTCTTTTCTGCCTTGGTATCCTATGAAATATCATGTGATTTACCTACTTAATTTCAGTGCCATACTGCTGACTTTGGAGCTAGATTGTCAACCACAATGTCTATAGCTCTTCCATGATAGTTTCATGAGGCATCCTCATTCTTTCTTCTTCTCTTTGTAGTACAAATCCAAGGACACAACTAGCGCTTTTGACTTCCAAAAATTTTCCCCTTGTTGAAAACTTGTGGCCTCATTATGATTTCATTGATTATTCAAGCACCTTGTGTACAACACTAATACCCAGCAATGAGATAGGCAACACTAGTAAGCTTGCTTCCTAACAAGTTAGAGAAATTGCCTATCACACTTGACAAATGAACTCTGGTCCAGCAGAGTCTGTCAAACTCCAACTTGAAGAACCAACGGAAGTAATCCAACTGCTAATTCTGCTACAAAGAATGGCCTGTCAGTCATTGTATTTCAACTATCAACCTCTACTATTTGCTGGCTAGTGTCCTCTAATAATACCACAGAGTAAGGCTGGGGAATCTCTGGCCCTTGGCAAGATTTTTATTAATCCCTTGAGATAATATTTCTGTGGTCAATAGAAGGTTAAGCCCAGATAATGATGCTTGATAGAAAAAAGAGTTTCTTTTTTATCCTTGATGTAATAGGAGATAGAAATATCATAAACAGATGTGAGATTTCCCCTTCCTTGACTCATCACTATTCCTTCAAATGCCTAGTATTCACAGTTTCTTCCTTCACCTGTGCCAGACCACCTGCCGAGTTACTTAGACAGACTGAAAAGAGACTACTTTTTCAGGAACAGGGTTGTCATTCTGACTAGTTTTTCCCCAAATGTAAGCTTTCTTAAATCATCCAAAATGCAAAAAAAAAAAAAAACCTCTTTGAAATAAGGACAACAACAGCATTTATAGAGTGCTCTGAGGTTTGCAAAAGGCTTTCTCACATTTTTTCACCTGATCCTAACAACACCCCTGGGTTTTGATGCAGACAATATTTTCTCTCCATTTTACACATGAGGAAATCAAGGTTCAGAATAGTTAAGTGATTTCTCCAAGGTCACACAAGTAGTAAGTGATTAGATTCCTATCAAAGCCCCTCTGTGTCCAGGCCAGTTCTTCTTTCACTACATTACACTATCTTTTCAGATGGCATCATCATCATTATTTTCATCACTACTATCATTGTCATTACTATAATAAACTTGCATTATGTAATACTTCGTAATTTGCAGATACATTTCTTTATCACAAGCCTTCAAGGAAGCTACATATGATTCAGTTTTAGTATTTCTTGTTTCAGTTATCATTATTACATCATAGCCCAACCCTAATGTGTGTATTGAATCCTGTAGTTCACAATGGGTTCTCAAAGTTTTAACATTCCCTATCAAGCTTTCAATAGCAGTCCAGCAACATATTAAATGAAGAATTACTCTATACAAACTTGAAGAACTAATGGCTTCAATGATTTCTAGACCATAGCATAATACCTATGAAGGACAGGCTTCTGACAAGAGATGAAATGTATCCAACAAAGACTTGTAAGAAATTTTTGCCTCTTGAAAAAATCTAATCAAAAAGATCTATTAACTTTAAAAGATGGAGAGGAGAATAAAATTATTATGGACATATGATAAAAATCATACAGAACATCTACAATATAGAATGAAAAATAAGATGATACAACCATACATCTATAAGAGACAAAACCCAAGAATGTTAGGATTAGTAAAATCCACAATCTCAAATGCCTTTATAAGAGTAAGAAAAAGAAATAAAGTAAATGCAAAGTCCTAATACAAGGAGATAATTTATACATCATAGTTATCCTGGACAAGCAGGAAGGGCATGTGTTACTCAAAATGAACAAGATGCATAAAGGTACAACTGGTTAATAGAGTATATTAATGAGATAAATTTTTGTGAGGAAATATAAGAACCAGTGGTGAGAAGCATTGGTGGAGAGCATTTGAGTAAAGATACTCTGATGCAAAAATGGAATTTGTAGACAGAAAGCAGAAACAGATGAGTTTAGTAAACAAATCAAACACTTGGAACAAAGGAATAATATAGTCATGATAGGAGACTACAGTTATTCAGAAATATGCCAGAGCTCAGTTGTTCTGACTAAAGTAGAATAGTAAATACTTCCTTTATTTACCTTAATGATAATGTAATCTTTCAAAAAGAAGGAAATAATGCAAAGAATTTCTGATATAGATTTGATTCTTACCAATAAGGAGGAACTTCTCAAGCATAAGCAATTAGAAACTTGAGAATGAGTGACCACCTAGCCTCATCATTTGGTATATCAGTCAAATAGTCAATAATCATTCATTAAACACACCAGGCACTATGCTAAACAATGGATATGGGAATGGAAAGTTGAAAATGGTGTGACTTGCATTCTAGATTTCATGAGATGAGATTTCAAAGGGTTAAGATGGATAACTAAGATCTCATGAATTTAAATTCCACAGCTCAAAAGGAAGGAGAAGCTCTCAAAAATGTATTCTGTATATATAAAGAGGAGCCATTTTGAAAAGGAAACAAAAGGGAGTTGTCTGAAGAATAATCTAAGCCTGGTGAAAAACATTAAGCTCAATAAAAAGAGGCTTTCCCATCCCATTATATTAAAATAAAAGAGGGATAGATGGCTGCTTCTCAGCATGTATACATATACTATTTTCTCTACCAAGTAGAATGATCCTTGGACAGAAAAGGAATAATCAAATATTGGATAATAGGGAATTTATATACTGGATAAGCAAAGTGATAGTAAGAGAACACCTATCTATTCTCAATGAGTTCAAGTCCCCTGGTTCAGATGAACTATATCCTTAGGTATTAAAAGAATTGTCATGTGCTGAGTGAGCCACCAAAAATGATTCTCGTAAATAGGTAGGTGGTAGAGAGGATATAGGGGTGAGCATGGAGTCAGGAAGATATGAGTTCAAAGCTAGCCCTAGACACCTATTAACTGTGCAGTTCTGGGTAAGTCACTTACCCAGCTCAGTTTCTAAATTCTAAAATGAAGATAATAGCAGCACCTACTTCAGAGGGCTGCTGAAAAGATTAAATGAGGTAATATAAAGTACTTAATACAGTGTCTGGAACATTGTAGAGGCTATATAAATACTTGTTTCCTTTCCTTCCCCTAAGATTATGGAAAATATGAGAGGTACTAAAAGATTTGAAAAGGAAAATGTATTCCTTTTTTTAAACATAAGAGAATGGAGTCTAGAAAAAATTTAAGAGATAATTATTGAACACATAGTAAAGGAAGTGGAGATTATAAAGTACATGACTCCATTACAAATAAGGGATACAAAAATAACCTCACATCCCTTTATTTTGATAGAATTATTAAGTTAGTAATTTATATAAATGTTATAAAGATAATTTATTTAGGTTTTATGAAAACATTTTATAAAGTTTCTCTACTATTTTGGGAAAAGAAGGGTAAGGGAAGATAAGAGGACAATGAAATTAGATGGATTCTGACCAGACTGAATGGCCATGAAAAAACAAAAAGACTTATAGACTTGTAGTAGCTTCATATCAATTGGTGAGGAAGTTGAGTAGAATGCTCCTGGAGATGTGAATTTGGTTATATGTTGTATAACACTTTTATCAGTATGTTAGATGAAGGCATAGAAGACATTCTCAACAAATTTGCACATGACAAAGCTGAGAGACAAAGCTAACATATTGGAAGACCGAACCAGGATCCAAAAAGGTCTTGACAGATTAAAAACTGGGCTACAAGACAGATGAGACCTGGCTAGATTAAAGTTCCACTAAAAAAAAATGGGGAGTTTCCGGGTTAAGATGAAGGCAGAGTAAAAAGCAGCTTCTTGACTTCTCCTAACTCACCCATATAGGACTCCTCAAGAAGACATAAAAACAAATCCAGACAAACGAAGGGACCCCACAACAGGCTGCAGAATTGAAGATACGTGGAATTGGGGCATTTCCATGCTATAAGGGGGTGAAACAACTCTCACTAAAACAAGAGCTGAGCAACCCCCTCCCTTCCTCCACCACCTACAGTGGCAAAGTCAGCACAAAAGATTTAGAGCAAGTTTGGGGCACCCATTAAGTCATTGGCAGCTACCTGGCCTCACCAGGACCTGTTCCTGAGAGTAGCAAGACTTAAGACCCCAAGAGTCTAAAGAGCGTGCAAACTTTGAACACAGACCCTGAGCACAGGCATGGACAAGGATCCTGAGTGCAGGCATGGACAAGGAACCTGAGCACAGGCATGGACTTGAGTTGGGACCCAGTGCAGAGAGGTGCATGACTGTGGAAGCAGTACCCTGAGACTATTAAAGGAGCTTCAGACAAAAGAACAAGCAAGGGGACCACCAGGAGGCTTGACCCAGAGAACAACTAGACCTGAGACCTCAGGAGCCTAAAGAGTGTAGACAGACCCTGGGTGTGAGGATAAAGCTGAGAGGGCACTGGGCTAACAATGGCAAGCCAGACTCAGGAACACCAGAAGAGAAAGATCAAGAAGAAACCTTTAACACTTTACAACTTTTACACAGAAAAAATCCAGACAACAGAGCAAACAGCAGAGGAGAACAAACAAGTAACCATAACCAAACCTTCCCAAAAAATGAAAACTGGTCACAAGCTACTGCAGAATTCAAATCTGAGATTATGAGAAAGATGGAAGAGATCTGGCAAGAAAATAACAGTTTAAAAGGCAGAGTTTCACAATTGGAAAGTGAGGCAAATAAATCAAAGACCAGAAAGGACCAGATTGAAAAGGAAAACCAAAAGATTATAGCCGAAAATCATTCTCTAAAGGCTAGAATTGGGCAATTCGAAAGAAATGCCCCCAAATCAAAAGAATTGATAAGCAAATTGGAGACCAAAATCAAACAGCTGGAAAATAGGACAGACCAAATCAAAAAGGGAAATCAATAGATTATAGCAGAAAACCAGTCTCTAAAGACAAGAATTGGGCAAGTAGAAGCCTCTCAAGACAGCAAGAACAAATAAAACAAAGTCAAACAACTGATAAAAATAGAAGGAAACATGAAATATCTCAATGAAAAATTGACAGATCAAGAAAACAGGTCTAGAAGAGGCAATGTGAAAATCATTGGTCTTCCTGAAAAAGCAGAAATTAATAGAAATTTGGACTCCATACTAAAAGAAATTATTCAGCAAAACTGCCCTGAAGTTCTACAACAAGAGGGCAATGAAAGGATCCATAGATCACCCTCTACACTAGACCCTGAAAAGACAACCCCCAGGAATATAATAGCCAAATTCTAGAGCTTCCAAGTAAAAGAAAAAATTTACAAGAAGCCAGAAAGAGACAATTCAGATATCAAGGAAAACCAATCAAGATCACACAGGACCTGGCAGTCTCCACACTAAAAGACTGCAAGGCTTGGAATATGAGAACCAGAAAGGCAAGAGAACTGTGTCTACAACCAAGGATCACCTACCCATCAAAACTGACTATATACTTCCAGGGGAAAGTTTGGGCATTCAACAAGATAGAAGATTTCCAAGTATTTGCACAGAAAAGTCCAGGACTAAAAGGAAAGTTCGATATCCAAACACAAAAATCAAGAGAAACACGAAAAGGTAAATAAGAAACAGAAGGGAAAGTAAGAAAACTCATATTTTTTTTAATTTGCTTCTTTAAGGGCTTCAATAAGATCTAATTATATTGTATTCCTATGTGGAGAAATGTTATGTATAATTCTCTGTAGTGAACTCTGCTCACTATTATAGTATTCACTATAATAGTAATTAGAAGAATTATTCATAGGGAGAGGTTGGAATACTAAATGGTCTAAGATGATATGGGGGGTGGGAAAGAAGAGGGTGAATATTAGAGGACACCAAGAGAAACTTGAATGAATAAGAAAAATAGGATATTTTATTACACACAAAGAGAGCATGGGAAAGGGAAGGGATGAATACTATTATAAGAAGGAGAGGAAGAGAGCATTAAGAGGTAATATTTAAACCTTACTCTCAATGTAATTAACCCTGAGAGGGAAGAGTAGCTATATCCATTGGGATATAAAACTCTATCTAACCCTACTGAGAAAGTCAGAAGGGATAAACCAAGGGGAGCAGGGGAGGTCAAAAAAGGGAGAGGAGAAGAAGGGGGAGGGAATTCATCAGGCCTTAAAAATGAAAAGAGGGGAATTCTAAGGGAAGGCATAGAAAGGGAAGTAAATCAAGGGAGGGGGCAAGGGTGCCTGGCTTAAAGCAAACCACTGGACAATGATGGGGGGTGCAGACTTGGAACTACCACACCAATGCAACTATCAACAATTTGGAAATAGGTCTTGATCAATGACACATGTTAAAACCAGTGGAAATGCGCATCGGCCATGGGTGGGGGGAAATGGGGGGCAGTGAAGGGGAAAGTAAGAGCATGAATCATGTAACCATGTTAACTTTTCTAAAAAATAAATATTACTAAATGTTAAAATAAAAGACCTGGGGAATTGAAGGGGCTGATTACTGAGTAATCAGTACAATATAGCAACCAAGAAAATCAATGCAATTTTAAGCTGCATTAAGAGAGACTGAATTTCCAGGACTAAGGAAGTGGTGGCCATAATATATTCTGCCCTTGTCAGAAACCCTATGGAGTAAAGTGTCTCTTCTGAGCACACATTTTAGAAAAGACAATAATAATCTGGAAAGCACATAGAGAGTGGCAAGCAGAATGGTAACGGACTTGCATTTCATGTCTTATCTAAATTAGCTATAGGAAACAAGGCTGCTTAGCCTAGAAAAGAGAAGACTTGAGGGTAAATCATAACTGACTTCAAGTATTTAAAGGATTGTCATTTGGTAGAGGGATTAGACATGGAACCAAAAAAATAAAACCAGAAAAAGTGGGTGGAAGTGGCCAAGAAAACAAAATAATATCAACAAAAACCTAAGAAATTTAAATTTAATGTCAGGGAAATTTTCCTACCAATTACTATAAAAATACTGTCTCAAAAGGCAATGGGTTCTTTTCCATTGTAAGACTTTGAATATAGGCTTGCCACATTTTAGGTGTGTCGTACAGTCAATTCTCTTTCAGATATATTTGGACTAGGTAGACAATGAGACACCTTCCAAATTCTGTATGATTTCTTCCATGAATTCCCAATTAGGAAAGCTTCTTCTTCCTCAAGTTACCTAGTATTTCCATAACTTTGTTCCTATTATATTCCTTTTACACAACAGAATGTAATTTTCCTGATGTCTATTTATTTTTACCTATCTCCAATGCTTAGCATAGTACTTGGCACATAATAAATCCTTAAATTTATTTATTTTAATTGCATACTTGAAGTATGAAAGCATGCTTTTCAAAACCATGCAAAGATGTGTGAGAAAAGCAGATTTGTTTCATAGAACTATTTACTCTTTCACGCATTAAGTTGGCACAATAAATGTCCTCCTTGGTCACCTTTGCAAATATAATAAAGTGCTGACCCCACTAATCTCACAAGAACTATCTGAGATTCCTTACAGTCTCTGGAATGTTGTTCTATCAACTTTGGGGAAGTGTCAGAAAAATCTGAGACTGATACCATCTGAAGAGAAAAGGTCTTTGAGTTTTAGTATACTTGGAATCCCTTGAGAATTGGTTACATTTTTTTTCAACTTAACTTCATGACTATTCACAACCCCAAAGAGAAAATCGTTCTCTCTCTCTCTCCCTCTCAAAGTGTCACATGCCTTCTACTAAGTGCCACAGACAAATAACATATTAGTTGGGAGCATCAGGAAGTATTATATTTATTATTAGCAAGAATTCTGAGAGATTCAAATTTTAGACTTAGTAATCAATGATAGAAATATTTTGACTTGATAATTTCTGAGGATCAAGATGTGTATATAAAGTTAGTGAATATAAATAAATCCATATAAATATATGTACATAGATATGTAAAACTGTTTAAGTATATGTCCAACTACATATATATATATATGATATGTGCACACACATTATATATAACTTCATGATTTAGAGATATGTTTAATCCAAATGAAATTAAAAAGGACTATAGTTTATTAGACAGAACACTGGATTCAGAGTCAATGAAACAGCTATCATACTGAGTGATAATTAGGAATCAATATGAGGCTAGAATATTGTGCTAAATCTAATAACAGAATTAGTCAGGGACAAAAATTTTAAAAATTTTATACTTGGGTCTAAGGTATTAACTTTAAAAGTAGGAAATAAGAAAGGTATGATTAAGCAGCACTATGCCTGAAAATACCCGGTAGTTTTAAGAGGCTGCAGTCTCAAACATAGGAATATGGAAGTAAAACAAAACCAAACCTAAAGGAATCATAAGTGGAATTAAGGCATATTTGGCTTCTAGTAATAAGGAGGTGCTAATCCTCTGCCCCCTGATTAGGCCATATGTTCAGTATTTTGTTCACTTCTGGGAACATTTTATGAAGGACATTGAAAATCTGGAGAATATCCAGAAGAAGGCAACCAGAATAATGAATGGTTTCAGGTTCAGGCTATAAAGAGGATCTATTGAGGGAAATGTCGAAGTTTAGCCTGAAGAAGGGTCTGTGAGGATGGCACAATAACTATATTTATGTACTCAAAGGGTTGTTACTCAGAAGAATAAATGGACTTCTATTTTGTTACTAGTGAACTAAAGAGGGGACAATTAATAGAAATTACAAAGGAGAAGCTATAGATATAAGATAAAGAAAATCTTTTTTTTTAAATTTTAATAACTTTATTCATCAAAAGACAATCCAACCACTACATAGAAAATTCATCACAAATAATGGTTATGTTTTTTAATTTTAATTTTAATTTTGAATACTTTCCCATAGTTACATGCTTCATGTTCTTTCCCTCTCCCCCACCCCCAGTAGCCAACACACAATTTCATTGGGTTTTACATGTATCATTGATTAAAACCTAATTCTATATTACTGATAGTTGGACTAGAGTTATTGCTTAGCGTCTACATCCCCAATAATATACCCATCAGCCCATGTGATCAAGCAGTTGTTTTTCTCCTGTGTTTCTACTCCCACAGTCCTTCCTCTGAGTGGGGCTAGTTTTCTTTCACATAAGTCCGTCGGCCTTGCTCTGGATCCTTGCATTGCTGCTAGTAGAGAAGTCCAATATGTTCAATTGTACCACAGTGTATCAGTCTCTGTGCACAATGTTCTCTTGGATCTGCTCCTTTCTCTCTGCATCAATTCCTGGAGGTCATTCCAGTTCACATGGAATTTCTCCAATTCATTATTCCTTTGAGTACAATAGTATTCCATCAGCAGCAGATATCACAATTTGTTCAGCCATTCTCCAATCGAAGGACAACCCCCCATTTTCCAATTTTTTTTGCCACCACAAAGGGCGCAGCTATAAATAATTTTATACAAGTATTTTTCCTTATTATCTCTTTGGCATATAAACTAAGCAATGTTCTGGCTGAATCAAAAGGCAGATAATCTTTTAAAGCCCCTTGGGCATAGTTCCAAATTACCATTCAGAATGGTTGTATGAATTCACAACTCCACCAGCAATGCATTAATGTCCCAATTTTGCCACATCCCTTCTAACATTCATCACTTTCCTTTGCTGTCATGTTAGCTAATCTGCTAGGTGTGAGGTAGTACCTCAAGAGTTCTTTTGATTTGCATTTCTCTAATTATAAGATATTTAGAACACTTTTTCATGTGCTTGTTGATAGTTTTGATTTCTTTATCTGAAAATTGCCTATTCATGTCCCTTGCCCATTTATCAATTGGGGAATGCTTGATTTCTTTGTACAATTGATTTAGTTCCTGATAAATTTGAGTAATTAGACCTTTGTCTGATTTTTTTGTTATAAAGGTTTTTTCTCCAATTTGTTGCTTCCCTTCTAATTTTGGCAGCATTGATTTTGTTTTAATTTAATGTAATCAAAATTAATTATTTTACATTTTGCAATTTTTTAAACTCTTGCTTGGTTTTAAAATCTTTCCTTTCTCAGAGATCTGACAAGTATACTATTCTTTATTCACTTAATTTACTTATAGTTTTCTTCTTTATATTCAAGTCATTCACCCATTCTGAATTTATCTTGGTATATGGTGTGAGATGTTGATCTAGACCCAATCTCTTCCATATTGTTTTCTAGTTTTCCTAGCATTTTTTGTCAGATAGTGAGTTTTTGCTTGTATTCTGTTTAAGATTTTTGCATCTATATTCATTAAGTAGATTGGTCTGTAGTTTCCTTTCTCTGTTTTTGTTCTACTTGGCTTTGGGATCAGTACCATATTTGTGTCATAAAAGGTGTTTGGCAGAACTCCTTCTTTGCTTATTATGTCAAATAATTTGCATACTATTCAGATTAGTTGTTCTTTGAAGGTTAGAATTCTCTTGTGAATCCATCTGGTCCTAGGGATTTTTTCTTAGGGAGTTCTTTGATGGCTTTTTTAATTTCTTTTTCTGATATGGGATTATTTAAGTATTCTATTTCTTCTACTGTTAATCTGGGCAATTTATATTTTTGTAAATATTCATCCATATCACCTGGGTTGCTATATTTATTGCCATATAATTGGGCAAAATAGTTTTTAATAATTGCCTTAATTTCCTCTTCATTAGAGGTGAAGTCTCCCTTTTCATCTTTGATACCAGTAATTTAGTTTTCTTCTTTCCTTTTTTAAATTAGATTGACCAGTACTTTGTCAATTTTATTTGTTTTTTTTTCAAAGTACCAGCTTCTAGTCTTATTTATTAATTCAATAGTTCTTTTACTTTCCATTTTATTGATTACTCCTTTAATTTTTATAATCTCTAATTTAATTTTTAACTGGGGATTTTTAATTTGTTCCCTTTCTAGTTTTTTGATTTGCATGTCCAGTTCATTGATCTTTGCCCTCCCTATTTCATTAATAAATGCACTGAAGGATATAAATTTCCCTCTGAGTACTGCTTTAGCTACATCCCACAGATTTTGGTAGGACGTCTCATTGTTTTCATTCTTTTCAATGAAATTATTGTTTCTATGATTTGTTCTTTAACTAACTGATCTTGGAGAATCATATTATTTAATTTCCAATTTTTGATTTGCCTATTCATGTGCCCTTACTAATTATTATTTTTATTGCTTTATGATCTGAAAAGGTTACATTTATTATTTCTGCTCTTTTGCATTTTTTTGTCATGTTTCTATGCACTAGTATATAGTCAGTCTTTGTGACTGTACCATGTACTGCTGAAAAGGAGGTGTATTCCTTTTTGTCCCTATTTATTTTTCTCCACATATCTATTAACTCTAATTTTTCTAGGATTTCATTCATCTCTAGATCTGATAAAGGAAGATTTAGATCTACCACTGGTAAAGTTTTACTATCTATTTCTTCCTTGAGCTCTACCAGTTTCTCTTTCAGAAATTTGGATGCTATACCGTTTGGTGTATATGTGTTGAGTACGGTTATTATCTCATTGTCTATAATGTCTTTTATCAGGACTTAATTACCTTTCCTGTCTCTTTTAATCAGATCTACTTTTACTTTGGCTTTGTCAGAAATCATGATTGCAACTCATGCCTTCTTTTTCTCAGTTGAAGCCCAAGAGATTTTGCTCCAGAGTTTTATTTTTACTCTATGTATATCTACCTGCCTAGTGTGTGTTTCTTGTACATGATATATGGTAGGATTTTGGTTTCTAATCCACTCTGCTATTTGCTTCTGTTTTATGGATGAGTTCATCCCATTCACATTCAGAGTTATAATTATCATCTGTGTATTCCCCAACATTTTGAT
This sequence comes from Gracilinanus agilis, assembly GCF_016433145.1. Taxonomy (NCBI): domain Eukaryota; kingdom Metazoa; phylum Chordata; class Mammalia; order Didelphimorphia; family Didelphidae; genus Gracilinanus; species Gracilinanus agilis. The sequence continues at coordinate 193,625,576 of NC_058130.1, forward strand.
ATGCTCTCCTAGTTCTGCCCCTTCTTATTGAGATATTTCCTTTTAAACCACTTGTTGGTTTTAAATTAGTCCCCTTTATCCACTCCCTTAGTTTACCTCGCTTTCCACCCCCTCCCTTTTTGTTTGCCTCTTATTATTTTTAAGGCCTAATGAATTCCCTCTCCCCTCTCTTCCCCTCCCTTTATGAACTCTCCACCCCACTTCCCCCCTTGGTTTATCCCTTCTGACTTTCTTAGTAGGGTAAGATAGAATACAATATCCCAATGGATACAGCTACTCTTCCCTCTCAGGATTAATTTCTGCTGAGAGTAAGGTTTAAGTATTTCCTATTAAAGCTCTCTTCCTCTCCTTCTTATAATAGTATTCATCTCCTCCCCTTCCCAGGCCCTCTTTGTGTGGTATAGATTATCCTATTTTTCTTATTCCTTCAAGTTTCTCTTGCTGTCATCTTCTATTTGCCCCCCTACCTTTTTTTCTATATTGTCTTAGACCATTTAGTACTCCAAACTCTCCCTATGAATAATTCTTCTAATTACTATAATAGAGAATACACTTTTTGAGAATTACTCATAACATTTCTCCATATAGGAATACCATAATTTGATCTTATTGAAGCCCTTAAATAAGCAAATTTAAAAATAAGAGTTTTCCTTCTTTCCCTTCTCTTTCTTATTTACCTTTTTATGTTCTCTTGATCTTTGTGGTTGGATATCAAACTTTCCATTTGGTTCTGGTCTCTTCTTTGCAAATACTTGGAAATCTTCTCTCTTATTGAATGCTCATACTTTCCCCTGGAAATATATATTCAGTTTTGATGGGCAGGTGATCCATGGTTGTAGACCCAAATCTCCTGCCTTTCTGAATATCATATTCCAAGCCTTGTGGTCTTTTAGCGTGGAGGCTGCCAGATCCTGTGTAATCCTGACTGGTGTTCCATAATATCTAAATTGTCTCTTTCTGGCTTCTTGTCATATTTTTTCCTTAACTTGGAAACTCTTGATTTTGGCAATTATATTCCTGGGGGTTGACTTTTGAGGGTTTAGTGTAGAAGGTGATCTATGGATCCTTTCAATGTTTATTTTGCCCTATTGTTGAAGAACATCAGGGCAGTTTTCTTGGATAATTTCTTGTGGTATGGTATGTTAATTTCTGCTTTTTCAGGAAGACCAATGATTCTCAAATTGTCTCTTCTAGACCTGTTTTCTTGATTTGTTATTTTCTCAGTGAGCTATTTCATGTTTTCTTCTATTTTGTCATTCTTTTGACTTAGCTTTATTAGTTCTTGCTGTCTTGCAAGAACATTGGCTTCTACTTGCCCAATTCTGGTCTTTAGAGACTGGTTTTCCTTTTCAATTTGGTCTATCCTGTTTTTCATGGTTTCCTGCTATTTAATTTGGGTTTACAATTTGCTTATCATTTCATTCAATTTGGGGGCATCTTTCTCCAGTTGGGAGTTTCTGTCTTTTAACCTGTTAATTTCCTTTTGAGGTAATTCCCACTTTTCTTGCCAAATCTCTTCCATATTTCTCATTATCTCAGATTTGAACTCTTCAAGAGCTTTTGACCAATTTTCATTTTTTGGGAAGGCTTGGATGTGTTTCCTGGTTTGTGCTCTTCTGCTATCTGCTCTGTTGTCTGGATTTTTTCTGTGTAATAGTTATCGAGTGTTAATGCTTTCCTCTTGTTTTTTCTCTTGGCTAGTTCTTGGGCATTGCTTGCGATTATTATGTTGCTTTTTCCTTCTCAGTTGGAAGTCTGGATGAGGTGGGCAGGGTCTCTGTGTATAGGGCTGTGGGGTAGTTTTTGCCTGAGTCACAGCGCAGTGCTGCCCCTCTCAGCTTTATCCTCATGTCTAAAGTCTGCACTCTCTAGGTTCCTGGGGTTTCAAGTCTAGCTGTTCTCAGGGTCAAGCCTCCTGATGTTCCCCTTGCTTGCTCCTCTGCCCAAAGCTCCTTTACAAGTCTAAGCAAGCTGCTTCCACAGTCTGTCACCCCTCCACTCTATGTCAGTGCCCAAGGACTGAGCTCAAGGTCTGAACTCAAAGTCCATGTTCTTTAGCCTCTTGTGGTCTTAAGTCTTGCTGCTCTCAGGATCAAGCCCCTGGTGATCCCAGTTAGTTGCCAAGAACTTAGTGACTTAGTGAATGCCCCATGCTTGCTCTAACTCTTGTGTACTGGCTCTGGGATTGTAGGTGGGGTGGGGTTGGTGTGGGGTGGACTGATTAGCTCGCATTTTAGTGAGAGCTATTTCACCCCCTTATAGCATGGAAATGCCCAAATCCCATGTACCTTCAATCCTGTGCCCTATTGTTGGGTCCCTTCAATCATCTGTATTTGGTTTTTGTGTGCTTTTGAGGTATCATGTATCACTTGGTTAGGAGAATTAAGAGTCCTGTTTCTACTCTGCAGCCATCTTTACCTGGAAGTCTCTAAAGAAAATCTTATGAAATAGAGCTAGACAAAAGCGAGGTTCTTCCTTAAATGGTAATAAGTTGCCCTTTCTTGGAGAGCTTCAAGAAAAGGTTGGATAACTGCTCACTGGTCATTTTGTAATGAATATTATTTTTCAGGGTTAGACTAAGTTTCCTCACAAATTTGAAATTCTATGAAGAACCTGGTTCAAATCCCACCTCTAATGTTTACTAGTTGTAGGACTGAAGTAAGTCACATACTTAAGGCCTCCATTTACTCATCTGTTAAACAATAGGGTAGAAATAGATGATCTTTAAGATCCTCCTCTATGCTACCAATTATCTGTGATTCTCTAAGGATAACCTTATTTGCATTTGAAGGTGAGGAAGAGAAATGTAAACCCTCAAAATGTAATGTTGCAAAAAATCTCAAGGTTCTGATAGTCTTTCAAAAAACAAAAATTAATTTTCAACATCTGATCAGGATAAGAGAGGGAAATTCTACATTCTGTATATTCTTTCACTGAAGAATATATAGATTCAGTGAAAAACCAAACTATCAGCTCTCCTTGTGAGCAATTTGTGACCAGAGTTTACTTGTCTATACTGAGCAATGGTAATTATCTTGAACCTTATTTGAAATTAATTTCTCTGCTTCATCTACAGGGAGACTTTGAATCAGCACTTAATAAACACGAAAAACAGGTAAAATGAAGTGAAGTGGAGATTGAGAAGAGAAGAGATAAATTCTTCAACCCCTGAAACAGGAATAAAGTGCAACTCAATGTTAAAAATAATGAATGGGCTCTCATTACAGGCTGTTGATGCTGAAAGGGACATAATAAAACAGCTAAACAACTACCTGGAAATATCATTGCTTTAGACAATAGAGCTAGGCTTCTAAAGTTGTTATTGAATACTTAGTAAGCACATTCCAACTTGAAAGTCCTAGGAATTCCAAGTTTTATGATAGCATGAGTACAACCATGTTTATGATACCTACCCTGAGAGATTTTAGTTTTTCCTACAATGTCCCAATTTTCTTCTGTTCCATGATATTTATACCATTTCAGAGAAAAAACGGGTATTTATACTGAGTTTAGGTAGAGAAGCTTATTTTCCTGATTATTGAGTTAGTAATAATAGTACAGTCTAAAACAAGACAGATATAAATATATCTTTCTTTGATTGATGGCACACATATTGGGAAAGGTGGATAAGTGGAACTTAGCCTGGATTCTTCTATCAGGATTTCAGATCTACCAATAAATTGAGAGAAAATTAAGAAAATGGGGTAAAAATGGGAAGAAAGAATCAAGAGATCTGGTAAAAATTGAAGGTCTAAAAGGAAAGTGTGGGATAAACTTAAAAACTAAGTACAAAATCCTCTTGATAATGAAGACTAAAGAGCAATGAATGATCAGGAGGATATAATTTTCTCTATATTCAAGTAGATTTAGAACTTATTTACCAAAAAAACCATTTTAAGAGTGCAAAATATTTGCAAATATTACCAGAGAGATTTTTCCCTTCAAAATCAGCTCAGTGGCTCTCTGAACAACTTTTTCATTGAGGCTCCAGCAGATTTTTCATAATGGCAAGGCCTCTGCCCTATGCCCTCCACCTCTGGCTGGTAAGTTTCTCTCAAGAATCTCTAGTTGAGGAAGTACTCATGCCATGCATGCAAGCTTCAAACCCAGAATAGTCTACAGCTTCCAGGAATACTTTTCCACCTCTGCCCCAGCAGCCATCCCACATTGACAATGCCTTTAACCCTACAGTATCCTTCTCCACAAAAGATCTGACACATAGTAAGAGCTTAATAGCTGTTGTATGTCTAAAATGAGCTGAATTTACTGCTATCATTGCATCAGAGAAGAGTCAACATCTTGGACATCAACTGTCCAATTGGACAAAAATCAAAATGACATCAATTATAAGACAATGCAAGTCCTTAAAAAATAATTGTCATCATATGAGTTTAGGAGAGGGGGAAAATATTATAGACTGTGTATAAGCTGAAGAAGGTCTAGAGGGATACAACGAGAGTGAAGAAGGTTATCAGGTCATTCTATATGAAAATTTGTGATTAGATAGCTTGTTGATCTTGGAGTCAGGCAAAACCCAAGTCCAACTCCTTTTTCTGATAAATACTGATTGTTTTCCCAGAGGCAAGTTGTTTATCCTTTCCCTAAGCCAGCTCTCTAAAACTCTTAAGTTAGAATTGAGTTGATAGAGAGACTTTCCAAATTGATAGTTCCCTTCATGGACAAGATCATAGATCCAGAGCAATAAATAACCTAAAAATTTAAAAAATATATATATTTCTATCTATAATGCATACGATTTAAAATATCAAGGGGACAATATAGAAAGTAAATGACATGATAAATGAAGTCCTTCATGGGGGAAAAGTATAAAACTTCCATTTGAATATTATGTTTTTGCTGGAGCTTTTATGATGATTTATTAAAGATAAATTAGATTCTTTCTTGACTTTATTTTTAAAAGGCCCTTTTAGTATCTTTGGCTCAGGATAAATGGTCCACATAATCATAAATGCTGAAAGACCTTATTTAATCACTAAATAAGCAATGGACACACACAGATAATAGTGTGCTCTCTCTGGGCCCATTTTCAATCATTTTGACATGATACATATCTGAATTTTATATTTTACTCTTGGTGGTCATTTTAAAATTTGGATTCGAGGTCTAGATAGTTTTCTTTTATAGCTAAATGGAAGAATGGCTCAGAGGTTATCATCTGAGATGAAGGTTTGATTTCACCAAGGATACAAAGTTAAGAAGAAAGGTTATTTCAAGGGATAAATTTACCATATTGCCACATTGGTTGGTTGTTACCCTTCATCCTTAAAGATGACCAAAATAACCTAACTGTTGGTAATGGCTTTTGACTTGTGCATGAATTGGATTTAAGTGAGGCAGACTGACACAAACTTGTTGGCCTCACTCTCTCTTTTAGAGTTATCAAAGTCCAGAGACAAAACAAAAGTTATTATGACTTGTGATGGCTCAAGAATAAGTGAATTGCCTTGGCTTCTTCACTGTCTAACCACTTTCTCTGTATTGCACAACACCTGCTTCAGCCATATTCATGGCCTTTGGAATAAATTGTACTCTTCAGCCACCTCTGCTAGCAGAAGTCTTTGCATGCTTGGGGTAGACACTAACTCATTGATAGGTTTGAAACCTGTCAGTTACTCTCAACCTAGTTTAGCCCATAGCTGAAATGATTTACAGGGTATAGCCATTGAACATTTTAGAGCTTCTTGGAGCCACAGAAGAGAAGTGAATGGCAAATGGACACCAAAGGGGGATGAGCAACCGTGAAAAGGAATTGACAAGCCTTTATACCAAAGGTAGTAGAAGAACTATCATGAAGTACTCATAAAAAAAGCAAAAGTAAGCAATTTTTGTGTTACCATCTATGGGAGAGAGTGACAAAGTAGAGAATTCTATGAAGATCTTGACAAGATTCTCTGTTAAGTCACTATACACTATGCTATTCAGGATTTCAGTGTGAAACTGAGCAAAAGATGAGTTGAGAATTAAATAAAGTCTTGTAGGTTACCCATAAGTCTCTCATCTGTATATGTAGATATATCAATATATCAAACATCACCATAAACACATACACACACACACACACACACACACATACATACACACATACATTTACTCCATTTCAAAGGACAGTAAATGCCTTCTTACTAATGTGGGAGTCATTTCTGAGTTAGTTGTGTCAGGATAGTCAAAACATATCAAAATTGATAGCATTTTAGAAGATAAGGTAAAATATAAATGTGTTATTACAATAGCTCCAGTCTTGTGTAGTTAATATCTTTTAACTGAAAAATAGATAAAAAGATAAAGATATTAGCTCTTTTTCCCCCATTCTTCGAAACATTTATTCTGTGTAAAAAGTTACCAAAATTAGGGTTTCAAAAGAACTTGTACTTGGCTTAGCCAACAAACTTTTGGCTCCAATCTCTTTGAACCTCACAAAATTAGTGGTTCCCCAATGAGACCTCTAACCACTCCAAAGAGACTGACTTAACTATTCACATAGAGAGAACCATATAAATAGATAATATATCTTGACCATATTTAGCATATTTAGATGTAAAATTATGAGCCAGTAAAAATCAATTTGAATGGCCCCAACTCCCATGATGTATGTATCCACAGGCTAAGGCTAAATTGAAAAGAAGAGTTCAGAATTACCTCCATAGCCAGGACTTTCCTTGTTGTGACACAAGTAGAATGAAGTTTCATGTACTTCATTCTTCATTTCATATTAGGTAACTCAGAAAATACCCTAATTTTGGTCTAGATTACCCTTCTACTTTGCCTCAGTGTGACAGTATTGTGAGTGCCACATCAAATTTTTGTCTAAAATTCTATGTTGAGCCCTAATTGGTGTTGAATTCTTGGTAGTATATGTAGCTTGTATGAAGTGAGGGCTAGTTGTGAAGAAGGAAGTACCTGACTATATTTTTCCTCCATGGACATTTGTCTTCTTCTCAGAGTTGCCATCTTTGTGTGGCAGTGCCATAACTTGGTAATAGTTTTTTTCAAGCTTTTGTCCTGTAAAAATTCTGTCTTCCATTAATTGACATAATTCAGGACTAAATGGGAAACCATATAGCACCTTCAATCATAGCAAAATGCTTTCTTCCAAACTTTATAATATTAATATTTTCCCTAAGAACCTCTTAGACTAGTATTCATAAAACATCATCAACTCAAAATCAAAATTATACATGACCCAAACTACAATAAAAAGATACGCAGTGGATATAAAGACTGTTCAACACATTAGAGGCAATATACAAAAAGTGAAAAAATGTGAAAAATATACTCAAGTATTTATATAACCAGAAAGAGAAATAAACCAATCAAGTTGCAACAGTAAAGGTAAACAAATAGTCTAATTCTTGCACTGATATTCAAAAAATATGAAAAGTCATAAAAGTACTGTTAGGTGTCACAGTGGATAGGATGCCAGGCTGGGAGTCATGATGTTCCAGCTTCAAATCCTGCCTCTGATACTTCCTAGCCAAGTAACCATAGGCAAGTCACTTAACTCCATTTGCCTAGCCTTTCCCCTTTTGTCTTAAGAGTTCTTATTAAGGTAGAAAGTAAGGGTTTAAAAATAAAAAAAAGGAAGAGACTTAGAGTAAATGGCCACAGCAAGATAGTGTATGATAAACCCAAAGGTCCTAGCTTTTGGGACAAGAACCCATTATTTGACAAAAACTGCTGGAAAAATTGGAAAACAGTATGGGAGAGATTAAGTTTAGATAAACATCTCACACCTTATACCAAGATAAATTCAGAATGGGTAAATGACTTAAATATAAAGACAGAAATGATAAGTAAATTAGGTGAACATAGAATAGTATAGCTATCAGATCTATGAGAAAGGAAAGAATTTAAGACCAAGCAAGAGATAGAGAATATTACAAAATGTAAAATAAATAATTTTGATTATATTAAATTGAAAAGGTTTTGTACCAACAAAACCAATGCAACCAAAATTAGAAGGGAAGCAACAAACTGGTAAAAAAAAATCTCTATGGCAAAAACATCTGACAGAGGTCTAATTTCTCACATTTATAAGGAGCTAAGTCAATTGTACAAAAAAATCAAGGTATTCCCCAATTGATAAATGGGCAAGGGACATGAATAGGCAGTTTTAAGATAAAGAAATAAAAACTATCCACAAGCACATGAAAAAGTGTTCTAAATCTCTCATAATTAGAGAAATGCAAATCAAAAAAACTCTGAGGTATCACCTCACACCTAGCAGATTGGCCAATATGACAGCAAAAGTAATAAATGTTGGAGGGGATGTAGCAAAATTGGGACACTGATGCATTGCTGGTGGAATTGTAAATTGATTCAACCATTCTGGAAGGTAATTTGGAACTATGCCCAAAGGGCTTTAAAAGACTGCCTGCCCCCTGATCCAGCAATACCACTGCTGGCTTTGTACCTGAAAGAGATAATAGGAAAAAACACATGAACAAAAATATTCATAGCTGTGCTCTTTGTAGTGGCCAAAAAACTGGAAAATGAGGGGGTGTCCATTGATTGAGGAATGGTTGAACAAATTGTGGTATCTGATTTTGATGGAATATTATTGTGCTGAAAGGAATAAAAAACTGGAGGAATTCCATGTGAACTGGAAAGATCTCCAAGAATTGATGCAGAGTGAAAGGAATAGAACCAGAACATTGTACTCAGAGACCTACCTATACACTGTGGCATAATCAAAACAATCAAATATTCTCTACTAGCAGCAATGCTAATCCAGGACAATTCTGAGGGACTTATGAGAAAGAATGCTATCTGCATCCAGAGAAAGAACTGTGGGAGTAGAAATGCAGAAGAAAAAACATATGATTGACCACATCGTTTGATGGATATATGATTGGGGTGGTTGACTTTAAATGATCACTCTATTGCAAATATTAATGATACAGAAAAAGGCTTTGAACAATGATAGATGTAAAACCCAGAGGAATTGCTCACTGGCTCCAGGAGGGGGAAGAGAGGAAGGGAGAGAAAGAATATGAATCATGAAAGTGTGGAAAAATATTCTAAATGAATTAATCCAAAAAAAATTTTAAACAGGATAGTTATACCGACATATAATTCCTTGATACCAGGAATATTAGTGAAAAATTCTGAAATTGCAAAGATGTTAAATTGTTAATAATCACCACACTTTTAAGAATCCAATAAAACATGTCCTAATATATGTGTAGTTATTCCCTCTACTGATGCAAATTGAGACCCATCATAGCCTTTTGCTGTATGATAGGCTTCAAATTACCTAGACAACCAAATTCTATAACTATAAAAGTATTCTAAATAACATTTATTCTTTGTTCCCATTATCTAATACAATATGTGTGTGTATATATACATATGTCTTAATCTAGAAAACATATAGCACTTTAAATAATTAATCAGTAAACAGATTAGAGCTATTTAAACATGATATGCTTTCCATTAACAAGGACTATGGAAAATGCTATTATGAAAACTCTCATATCACTTAAGATTTTTTAAAGGAAAATTCAAATTATTTCCCAATTTGGTCTGGAACTCTTGATTCAGAAATTGAAATAGAAATTAATAATTACTATGCTCATAGGATCATACATCTAAAATTGGATAAAACCTTGAAGGTCTAGTTCCAACCCATTTCCAACTCTTTTTTTTAACAGATGATGACATGAGAACCTGTAATGATTAAGTTATTAGTCCAAAATCATGATGTTAGCAAGTAAGAGGGGCAGGATTTGAACCAAGGTCATCTAATTCCATGGCCAGCACTATATTATATTATATTATATT
>NC_058130.1:193635776-193675066 GCF_016433145.1 Gracilinanus agilis
ATATTATATTATATTATATTATATTATATTATATTATATTATATTATATTATATTATATTATATTATATTATATTATATTATATTATATTATATTATATTATATTATATTATATTATATTATATTAATTATATTATATTATATTATATCATATCATATCATACCATATTATATCATATTACATTATATTATTTTTAATTACATTATTATATTACCTCTAATCTTGTCCCTCATCCAGAATAATTTATTTCCAAATAAAGGAAATGTGAGGGACAGTTTTAGTAATCCATATTGATAATGACTATCATGATAGAACTTAAATAATCATGCCCAAGTTTTGATTTGTACAAGAGTTTGAAATATTGCACTAACAGATAATATAAGGTGTCCCAAAACCCATACTGAATTTCCAAAAGTCCTTTGGAATACCCTGTATATTGCATTACAGTGTTGATTATAGAATCAGAGAATTTTAAAATCTGAAAGTGACCTTAAATACTATTTTCTCTCATTTCCTAATTTTGTTTGTTGTTGTTGTTTTTGATTTTTAGTCCTTTTCCATGAGTCCTACTCTTCATTATTCCATTTGGAGTTTTCTTGATAAAGATACTTGCCCTGCTTATAAAAAGCTTACATTCTACTCATGGAGACAAACATGAAAATAGCCAAGAACATACAAAATACAGGGTGTCCCTGAAGTCATCCTGTATCTAGAGAGTTAGTAGAAGGTAATCTCAGAGGGAAGTCCCTAGCAGCTGAGCTAACCAGAAAGGCCTCCTGCAAAGGATACAATTGGATCTGTATCTTAAAGAAAGCAAAAAATAAATAAAAATAAATAGAATAAACAAAAACAATCCCCTCCAAGAAAATAAAAACAAAATACAGTACAAAAACAGGGAGATGAGAGTTATTTGCTTTAGCACCAACTTAGGGACTATAGGGAAAAATATGAGAGAAAAACTCTGCCCTCAGGAATGTTATAAGGTAAGGAATTTACAATCTGGCCATCGATATACTGGGAATTGAAGGGATTATTAAACCAAATGATGTTTTTTTAGCCCCCTTTTTAAAGTACTTCCCATTGTTCCTGTTATCTTCCCCTTGGATTTGAATGAATATCTTTACTAGACCTATTTTTTTACAACCTAATACTGTGCAATTCCTCAATTTTTGTGACTCAGTTTTCCAGGCATGCTTTATATTATTCATTACTAACCTTTCAACTTACTCTATGTCTGTCAAACATTTTCAAGGATATATCATGGAAAAACTTGGCCACCTACTCCAGACATTTTGAATTAATAAAATTTCTCTATTCATCATTTCTTTTTCTTTTATTTCTCATATCCTACCAATTTTGAGATGACATACCTACGGAGATTCTATCTACTCCTCCCACACAGCTGTGAAAAAAACCATTACTCCTGTTTGATAATTCATCTTCTTTCTATGACCCCTCCCTTAGGTCCATGACCTTATGGCAGGAGAGACCATCACAGTTTCCATGTTTATGGTAAGTCAAGTGTGTGTGCTTTTATGCCAAAATATGAATGGGAAAGGCAATGAATTTGGAAAGGAAGAATATTCCTTACACCTTTAGGTAATGCTGAAGAGCAATGGCAATTGAATGCAATATCGTTTTCCACTGCTGTTTTTTGTGTTTGGTGATTTGTAGGCTTCTCTTTCAAAGTGAGACATCTGCTGTGTATTTAGATGGCACTGTTGCCTTGTTTGTTCCCATCAAAGTGGATTTCTCCCTCTGAGTTATCAAACAAGACATTTGTGGAAGGGCACACAGTGTCTCTTTATAATGCTCACAACTCCACCAAAAACATTGCCAACAACTGATTCAACTTTCTTTGTCTGAAGAGAAGTTACTGAGAACATCTCTCAACTATGTTTTTTCACCTTGGGTTAGACCGAATTATAGAAATCATCAAATCTAACTTTTACATGGATGGTAAGCACTTCTACAACCTTCCCAACAAATGACCATTCAGCCTCCAATTAAAACTTCAAGTGATGAAGAGCCCACCACATTCTTAGGTGGGTAAATGGGATACTGAAATATAGTGGTGGGTCTGAAATCAAGAAGAAACTTAAATTCAAATATGGTTTCAGATGTTTACTGTGGGACCAAGGTAAGTCATTTAGCCTGTTTGTCTCAGTTTCCTTATCTATAAAATTAGTACAATAATAGCACCTGCCTCCCAGGATTGTTAGAAGAGTAAATTAAAATAATAACTGTAAAGTGCTTAGCACAGCACCTGGTACACAGTGAACATTATATTAAGGTTAGCTATTACTATCTAAGGCAGTTCAATTCACCAAAAGTCATGTGGACTTCAAGGAAGAAAAACACCACCACCAGAAACTCACAATAAATAAGTCCTCTCATTGTAAAAGATTAAAAATACTTTCCAATTCTAAGCAAATATTCTTATCCTCTTTTCTAAAGGAATAGGCTAGTATAAAGTCCAGCATATTACAGGTGTTTTTAAAAGAGTTTATAATGCAATTTACATTTTTCTTGGCAGAGGTGGGAGACTATATTATTAGCTCAATTGATCTGTTGATCAATTTTGCTGAACTACTTTTTTTTCCCTTTCTGGTTTATTCTTTATTATAAGGAATGATATATTGAGAATATACCATCTTGGGGGTGGGGCATAGTGAAAAAATAAATGGAATGGACAAATATTTCACCTTTTTGAGATTACTTCTTATCTTTAAGTATATATTATTGGCCCTTTTTGGTTTTACTTGTCCTAAATTTTTCACTGCATCCCTTTTCCTCCTTCCAGTGAGCTGTCCTATATAACAGTAATGGTGAATCTTTTGGAAATGTAGTGTCAGGCCCACCCCTACCACAAAAACCAGGTGCCATACCCCTCCCCTAAAATGAATTCCAGGCATACCCCACTGCCCCTTATCCCACACGGGGGAGGGAGAAAGTATTCCCATTGGGCTGCCAGGGGGAGAAGCAGGTAAAGAGAGAAATGTCCTCAGAAAGTATAAAGAGGGGAAGGGGAGTGGTCTGAGTGCTCCTCTCCTCTCCAGCTCTGCCACCTGTGAGCTACCCACCTTACCCCCTGTGGGCTCCCTTTGGGCTGCTGGGCAGAGAAGCAGAAGTGAAAAATGTTATCAGGCATGATGTGGGGGGGGAGCAGTTATACTCAAATTCTTCTGCCTTTCTAAGTAACAAATTCATGGTGGGGAGAGGGTGGCTGTGTGCCCACAGAGAGTGCTTTACATGCCATCATTAGCACCCGTGCCATAGGTTTGCCATCACTGCTATATAACAAAGAATTTTTTAAAGGAAATAAAATAATGAAGGGAACATTTCAGAAAATATGGTCAATTCCTAAAAAATGCAATCAGATGATATATGCATCATTTTCAAATCAAGGACCCTCCACCTCTGCAAAAAAGTGGGAGAGGTTATCTTCTTATAACTATTCTTTGGGAACAAGTTGGTTCTTTTAAATTCATACTATTCATTTTTTATCATTTTGTGGTAGTAATTTGTCCTGTCTACATTGTTTTTGCCTTTGTGCATATTATTTTCTAGGTTCTGTTACCTTTGTATCAGTTCATCTAAATATTTCCTTATATCTCTGTATTCATCATATTCACTGTTTCTTTCAAAATGGTGAGCCATTAATAAAAGTACCAATTCCATTTGTTTAGTCATTCTCAAATCAATGGACATCTACTTTGTGGAAACTACTACATTTTTTGATACTACAAACACAAATAAGTGTTGCTATAAATATTTTTATTATATATCCTATTTTTAATCAGTGACCTGCTTGGATTTTCTGGTTGGCATTTAACTAAATTTCCAACCTCCCTATAATACCATTAGGAATCAGTTTATGAGCTAATATGGTATAGTAGAAAGAACACTAGATTTAGAATAATGGGGACTGGGTGGAATATTAAGTTTTTATGTTTTTATACTTAGTGCCTATATAATCTCAGGTAATTTGTTTCATATTTCTGTAAGTCAGTTTCCTCATCCTGAAAATGAGAGAGATAGACTATATAAGTTTAGAGATTTCCCTGACTATAAACATAGTGCTACAGTAGATAAGAGTACTGGGCTTAGAATTAGGAAGACTCATCTTCATGAGTTCATATCTTGGCTTGGCAAATCACTTAATCCAGCTTGCTTCAGATTCCTCATCTATAAAATAAGTTGGAGAAGGAAATGGCAAACTACTCCATTATATTTGCCAAGAAAATTCCAGATGAGGTCATGAAGAGTTAGACATTCCTCAAATGACTGAAAAACAACTAGCTAAACATATATGTATATGTATATATAAGTATATGTTATATATCATTCTTTGGCTAAAATGGCTTCATTGTATATTTTACAAACCCTCCTATGGGCAGTCTCACAATCCACAGAGACATAAAGATCTTATATTTAAACTATATATCATCAAATAAATCATCAAATCATAAAAAAACTATATATCATCAAATAAGGAGACTATGATCCAGAGAGTTTAAATGGCTTTCCCAGGGACACACAGGTAATCAGCAGTAGAAGCAAGGTTCAAATCCACAATCTAACTTCAAATTCAGTGTTGTTGCCTCCGTCAAATTGCTTTTCTACACATTTAAATAATTTTCATAAATACTAAGAAAAAGAGTGTTTTTAATGCCCATAACCTGACCAATGAAGAAGTCTTAAGTTTTTCTGAATATTTTGAAAAACAAATGGAAAGACTAGGTACCCATATTCACACATCTCTAGCATTTCATATTTCCCCTTTCAGATAGGAGAAATGACAAAATTAGAATGTGCAGTCATCCTTCAACCTGTCAGATCCTTTTATTCTTCATTTGTCCTTGTCCTCAAATGACTTGCAATAAAACAGTTCTCCCATTTCTAAAAGCTTCAGGAAAAGACAAACACTGATTTTAGGAGTATATAAAGGAGTTGTTTTTAAAAAAAACATTTCACTCTGTTTTCTATCCTATGCATACCTTTTACTCCTATTCTAACATTTCCCCAATAAAAGTTTGTTGATTGATTGCTAAAATAAAAGATATTGATTGCTAAAATAAAAGATACATTTTTCAGGGGATCAGAAATAAAACTTGAAAATTATTACAAAAATTTTAATTATAGAAGAGAAAATAATATAAATTAATTTTAATTTAACTCTCCTGGGAAGACAGAAATAAAAAAAAAGCATTTAAATGTGCCAGCAGAACATGACATTTTGGAAGCAAATTATTCAAAAATATTTTCTGTGAGCTGCTGTTAAAATATTAGTGATTCCCTGAGCACCTAACCTGATTGATGGCAGAGAAAGGAAGCTTAGAAATGGAATGAGTAAAAGGCAAAGTAATTTTTGAATTCAATCCAAATGTGTGGTGCATGATTCAGAAGACACACAGATCAAGAGTTGACTGTATGACATCTCACTAAAAATGAAAATACTTTTCATGTAAAATAGATACACTTCATTGAGAGCATTAAAAAAATAGTGACATTATTATCACTACAGAAAAGCTCAATTGCACATTAGAAAGCACCTCTTGAATGGAAGGCACAAAGAAAATGTATACTAACCATGATGCATGCATGTAGGTCTTTTTAAAATACTAAGAGTGAGGAAGGGAAGACAACAATTATTCAAATACTATTTGGTACTGATCATTAAATGTTTATATTCCAAGATGGGTAGATGTAATAAGACAGACATTCAGCTTGGTCTTGAGGGACTGGTCTTGGTATGTCAATTCCAGAATGCACAACCAGAGGTTTTTTTTGTTTGTTTGTTTGTTTTTAACAAGGACCTGGAAAAAACTGTCCTTAAGTGACCAGTATGGTTCTTGCAAAGTTCTGGGAGCAAGAGAGTGGTTATGTTATATATTTTAAGGGAGAGATATGTGTAAGAAGTCACATTCACTACAGCATTTGTATCTAGAAAGACTGTAAGATGCACTGCCATAGGCAGAATGAGTATGAGTTGCAGAGAAAGAGCTCAGATGTAATAATAAAGGAAATTCTTCATCAGGAGTTCCCTATACTGATGAAATCACAGGTCTAGTCCAAAATATGATAATATTTAAGAAGAAAAGACACAAGAACAAAAGGGTTGGTTAAATGAACAGAGAAAAAAGTAGTGGCAAATGAGAGGATTGTAAAGAGTGAAGCAATGGTAGCCATGAAAACATTTCAGATTGTGAAAACACGATCTTGAAAGTAGAACAGATTTTGGTGATGATCAAGTCTGACTGAGATAGAAAGGAAACATAAAGTCATAGAAGTTGAAGACAGTAATGAATAGCAAAGTCAAAATGTTAGAAGTCTTTAAAGTCCATGAAAGTCGTCAAATATAATTTCTTTATAGGACAAAAACTGCATAATTATGTATCAAAATCATTGCCCTCTTGGGTCTTACAGTCTAATTTATGAGATAAGAATGTATTCCTATGGAATAGGCAGGAAATACTTGTGACCTCCTTGAAAACAGGTACCAATTATCCTTTACTTTCTCTGTACCTCTATCACTTAGCACAGTATCTAGAACAAAGTAGGTGTTTAAAAAATACTTACTGATTGGTTGACTGATAATAAAATGCTAAATCCATTATAATCAAAAATTAATAGTTTAATGCAGACACACCTGCCTAGGTACAATCAGGAAGTAGAGAGAGTTGTTAAAGTTATTGACTAGACTTTGTTGGACAACTAAGTGGTACAGTGACTAGATTACCTGGCCTGGAGTTAAGAAGACTTTCTCACCTTCCTGAGTTCAAACCAAGCCTAGCTAGCTGTGTGATCTTGGGCAAGTCTCTTCACAAGGTTTGCTTTAGTTTCCTTATCTATAAAATGAGCCAGAGGAGGAAATAGCGAATCATTGTAGTGTATTTCTAAAAAAAAAAAAAAGAAACCTCAAATAGAGTCACAAGAAGTCCAAAAGGACTGAAACTACTCAACAACAATTCTTTAAAGACTGGCAGGGAAGAGAGAATCTGATACTTCACACAATAGTCCATCCCACTTTTGAATAATCCTAATTGTGGGGATTTTTTTATTCAATCAAGCCAAAATCTATCTCTCAACTGTGAGCTATTATTCTCTTTTCTAAACTTAAGAGTCAAGCAGAACAGGTGATATGTAGACAGACCACTTCAGAAAATAAGGCAAAAAAATTGGAAAGGACATTTTTGGTGGTATCAGGTTGCATGTATATACATCATTGGAAGTATGGATAGTAGGAATAGCTAGATGGTTCAGTGGATAGAGAACCAAGCTGGAGGTGGAAGACTTGGGTTCAAATCTGGCCTAAGACACTTCTTAATTGTGAGACATTGGACAAGTCACTTAACCTCAAATGCCTAGCCCTTATAGCTATTCTGCCTTGCAACCAATATTTAGTATTTATTCTAAGAAAGAAAGTAAGGGTTTAAAAAAAGAAGTTTTGATCATGTCTCAACATTCAATAGGAATAGGAATAATCAAAATTCCTAGATTCCTCTTCATACACCTAGTCCAACACTTGGTCTAGCCTACCCAGTTCGATTTCTCCTGGGTCCCAAGATGTCCTGATCACAAAGAACACAGTATAAGTACATATGCACATACACATTTCTTTTCTTCAAAACTACCAAAGCTCTACTCAATATAAAAGTGGGAAATAATGACTTGGTTTCTTCAGCAGATTGGCTTCTCCTATAAATATTTCCTTTGGATTGTTGCCTGAGTAGGAGATGGGCATACATCAATAGGAGAGAAACCCCTTACTGTGAAGGCAGTAACAGCTGGAGTGATATCTACTAAATCAAAAATAAATTTTAAAAGAGAAAGAAAGTTTGTTTATAATATGTATAATTATACAACAGATTTTCAATGATCAATTAAATAAATGATATTCTCAAAGTCAGTACACAAAGTAGTTAATTATTGGTCTAATAAGTTGGTAAGGCACTTTAGAGAAAATGAAATATTTAAACAAGAACAAAATTTGAACTTAAGGCAAAACTTTAAATCTATAAGGAAAGAGAATGAAAGGGGAAAGAAGGTTAGAGAGAAATAGAAAAGAAAAAAATGAAGAGAGGAAGAAGTGAGGGAAAGAAGTAGGAGGAGAAAAGAAGGAAAACATGGAGTAAAGAAGAGAGCAAGAAAGTGAGAAGAAAGAGAAAAAGAGAGAAAGAAAAAAGGAGAAAGAGAGAAAAAAGAAAGTCTATCTTTCTACAACATCTTACATTATTTTAGTCTTTGGCTGACTCCTAAGACCTCATGTGTTAAAGCAGAGAAAACAGAACAAAAGTCACCACTGACAGAGTCCATCCATATTATGAATAATTGTAAGGTATATTATGATGCAAAATCCAGCCCTACCCAGGGGCATACACCAAATGCATTGAGGTTGTGGTCCTATTTTTATAAACAAAGAGTGTGCCAAATAACTACAAAGTCTGCACATATTTATGTTCTAAACTTCAGAGAGAAATTGTGATTTTCAAGGTCTGTTGGCAGGAGACATCTGTTATCACCATCTGTGCAGGAATTCAAAATAAAAAATAACAGCGTGCATCTTCTTTTCTGTGGCTTACCAACATACAAACTTGAAACCATCCGTTTGTTCCTTAAGGCACAGAATGAGATTTAAATCATAGTCACACACTATTAGATCTGGAAAAGACCTTAGAGAACATCTAATCCAGTCCCTTGTCTTAGTAACTCATCATTTTAAATCATGTATTAATATTTTCCCAGGACCCGATTTGTCCAATCGCATCAGTTTTCAACATCTCATGTTCTCATCACAAAAAGAGAGTATCTATTTGAACTTGTGCACCTCAGAATCTATTTCGTATTACTAGCAATCCTCTTAAAATTCTCTTTACCCTTGACTCTATGGTTCTGTATATTTCTTATACCCCTTTGGCTTCCATTTCTTCTATTTCTCCTCAGCTATTTTCCTCCCCCTTTAGGTAAGTGTATTTATCTTTCGTCTTCTATTGTCAACCATTTATGAATTACTTCTCTCCCTCTGTCTTCTTCCTCCAATCTTCAACAGTTAATTTATTCACTGACTGTTTAGGTGAAATCTAAATCTTTAGCCCTGATCTCCTTTCCAAGAGCAAATTGCCTCATCCCCATCTCCACCAGGATTTCTCAACAAAGCCCAACTGACAATATGTCCAAAAAAAAACTCATCCTCCCCACGAGATCAATTCTCACTCATCATATCCCTGTTTCTCTTAAAGAGATTGTCATTCTCATAATAACCCAAACTCTATTTCATTAAGTAATCTTTGATTCATCCCGAGATTTCATTTTCACCCCCACATCCAATTCCTGTTATTTGTTTCCTTGAGCAAAGTTATAATAGAGATACGGCTTTTTTAGTGAATAAGAAATGCAGGGCAAAAAGATTCCAGATACTTGAAAATTCTAGTTACCCTGAAAGGGATAGGAACTGGACCTGTAATCTCACTGGTAAAGGAAATTCTTATGATGAAGAACCTCCCTCCACAAAAGCAAGATAGAAATTTCTTTGCAACATATTGTTTTAAAGAGTTGCCTGAAGCAAGTTATTTGCGGTCCACTTAAACTGGGAACACTCAATTCCACTCAATAAATATGAAATATCTACCATATTGTAAGAGGGAAATAGGTTCCACCAAGCAAATCAGTATTCTCAACCTCTACTCCTTGATCCTGCTAGTTGTAAGGTACCAGATGTTGCTTAGAGATACCCAAAATCCATAGGTCTCTCAGGTCAGTGGTTTCCCAATTCCTTCAAAACCCCAACTGCCTTTTATTTTTTAATTAATTTTTTTATTTTTAGAAAAAATTTCCATAGTTACATGATTCATGTTTTTACTTTCCCCATCACCCCTTCAAGCTCCCCACCATAGCTAACTCCCATTTCCACTGGTTTTAACATGTGTGATCAATCATGATTTATTTACATATTATTTATAGTTGCATTGGTGTGGTGCTTTCGGGTCTACATCCCCAATCATGTCCTCATCAACCCAAGTGTTCAAGCAGTTGTTTTTCTTCTGTTTCCTCTCCTTAGTTCTTCCTCTGAATGTGGGTATTGTTCTTTTCCATAAGTCCCTCAGAATTGTCCTTGGTCATTGCATTGCTGCTAGTACAGATTTCCATTACATTCAATTTTACCACAGTGTATCAGTCTCTGTGTACAATGTTCTTCTGGCTCTGCTCCTTTCCTGCATCAGTTCCTAGAGGTCATTCCAGTTTACATGGAATTCCTTCAGTTTATTATTCCTTTGAGCACAATAGTATTCCATCACCAACACATACCACAATTTGTTCAGCCATTCCCCAATTGAAGGGCATACTCTCCTTTTCCAGTTTTTTACTACCACAAAGAGTGCAGCTATAAATATTTTTGTACAAGTCTGTTTATCTATGATCTCTTTGGGGTACAAACCCAGCAATGCTATGGCTGGATTGAAGGGCAGGCAGTCTTTGATCACTCTTTGGGCATAATTCCAAATTGCCATCCAGAATGGTTAGATCAGTTCACAACTCCACCATCAGTGCATCAATGTCCAAATTTTGCCACATCCCCTCCAACATTCATTGCTCTCCCCTGCTATCATTTTAGCCAAACTTCTAGGTGTGAGTTGATACCTAAGAGTTGTTTTAATTTGCGTTTCTCTAATTATTAGAGATTTAGAACACTTTCTCATTTGCTTATTGATAGTTTTGATTTCTTTATCTGAAAATTGCCTATTCATGTCCCTTGCCCATTTATCAATTGGGGAATGGCTTGTTTTTTTATATAATTGATTTAGTTCCTTGTATATTTGAGTAATTAGACCTCTGTCAGAATTTTTTGTTATAAAGATTTTTCCCAGTTTGTTGTTTCCCTTCTGATTTTGGTTACATTGTTTTTGTTTGTACAAAACCTTTTTAATTTAATATAATCGAAATTATTTATTTTACATTTTGTAATTTTCTCTAACTCTTGCTTGGTTTTAAAATCTTTCCTTTCCCAGAGATCTGACAAGTATACTATTCTGTGTTCACTTATTTTATTTATTTTCCTGCTTTATATTCAAGTCATTCACCCATTCTGAATTTATCTTTGTGTAGGGTATGAGATGTTGATCTAAACCGAATCTTTCCCATATTGTTTTTTTAATTTTCCCAGCAGTTTTTGTCAAATAGTGGATTTTTGTCCCAAAAGTTGGGCTCTTTGGATTTATCACATACTGTTTTGTTGATGTCACTTAGCAAAAGTCTATTCCACTGACCCTCCCTTCTGTCTCTTAGCCAGTATCATATTGTTTTAATGACCTTTATTTTGTAGTATAGCTTAATATCTGGTACTGCTAAGCCACCTTCCTTCACTTTTTTTTTTCATTATTTCCCTTGATATTCTTGATCTTTTGTTCTTCCAAATGAACTTTGTTATCCTTTTTTCTAATTTAGTAAAAAAGTTTTCGTAGTTTGATAGGTATGGCTCTAAATAAGTAAATTAATTTGGGTAGAATGGTCATTTTTATTACGTTAGCTCGTCCTACCCATGAGCACTCAATGTTTTTCCAATTGTTTAGTTCAAATTTTAATTGTTTGGAAAGTGTTTTCTAGTTGTGTTGGTATAATTCCTGTGTTTGTTTTGGTAGATAGATTTCTAAGTATTTTATATTGTCTAGGATGATTTTAAATGGTGTTTCTCTTTCTACCACTTGCTGCTGTGATGTGTTGGAAATATATAGAAATGATGATGATTTATGTGCATTTATTTTTTATCCTGCAAATTTGCTAAAGTTGTTGATTATTTCTACTAGCTTTTTAGTTGATTCTCTAGGATTTTTTAAGTAGACCATCATATCATCTGCAAAGAGTGATAGCTTAGTCTCCTCCTTGCCTATTTTAATACCTTCAATTTCTTTTTCTTCTCTTATTGCTACTGCTAGGGTTTCTAGTACAATTTTAAATAATAGAGGTGACAGTGGACATCCTTGTTTCACACCTGACTTTATTCGAAAGGCTTCTAATTTATCCCCATTGCATATGATGCTTGTTGATGGTTTAAGATATATAGTGTTTAATATTTTTAGGAAAGGACCTTCTATTCCTATACTTTCTACTGTTTTCAAATGGGTGTTGTATTTTGTCAAAGGCTTTTTCAGCATCTTTTGAGATAATCATATGGTTTTTGTGGGCTTGCTTCTTGATATGGTCAATTATGTGGATCGTTTTCCTAATGTTGAACCATCCTTGTATTCCTGGTATAAATCCCATGTAATCATGACGGATAACCCTCTTGATCACTTGTTGGAGTCTATTTGCTAATATTCTATTTAAGTTTTTTGCATCTATGTTCATTAAGGAGATTGGTCTGTAATTTTCTTTCTCTGTTTTTGATCTACCTGGCTTTGGAATCGGTACCATCTTTGTGTCATAAAAGGAATTTTGTAGGACTCCTTCTTTGCTTATTATATCAAATAATTTGTATAGTATTGGGATTAATTGTTCTTTGAATGTTTGATAGAATTCACTTGTAAATCCATCAGGCCCTGGCGATTTTTTTCTTAGGGAGTTCTTTGATGGCTTGTTCAATTTCTTTTTCTGATATTGGATTATATAAGTATTCTATTTCTTCTGCTGTTAATCTAGGCAATTTATATTTTTGTAACTATTCATCCATATCACCTAGATTGCTATATTTATTGCCATATAATTGGGCAAAATAGTTTTTAATGATTGCCTTGATTTCCTCTTCATTAGAGGTAAGGTCTCCCTTTTCATCTTTGATACTATTAATTTGGTTTTATTCTTTCCTTTTTTATTAGATTTAACAGTACTTTGTCTATTTTATCTGTTTTTCAAAATATCAGCTTTTAGTCTTATTTATTATTTCAATAGTTTTTACTTATTGTTTTATTAATTTCTCCTTTTATTTTTAGTATTTCTAATTTAGTTTTCATCTGAGGGTTTTTAATTTGTTCATTTTCTAGTTTTTTAAGTTGCATGCCCAATTCATTAACCTCTGCCCTCCCTAATTTGTTAATATATGCACTCAGTGATATAAATTTTCCCCTTAGAACTGTTTGGCTGCATCCCATAGGTTTAGATAAGATGTCTCATCATTGTCATTGTCTTCAATGAAATTATTAACTGTTTCTATGATGTGTTTTTTGACTAAATTATTTTGGATATTCACCTTATTTAATTTCTAATTAGTTTTTGGTTTGTCCCTCCATGTATTCTTACTAATAACTATTTTTATTGCATTATGATCTGAGAAAATTACATTTATTATTTCTGCTTTTTTGCATTTGTTTGCCATGTTTCTATGCCCTATTACATGGTCTATCTTTGTGAATGTTCCATGTGCTGCTGAAAAGAAGGTGTATTCCTTTTTGCTCTTATTTATTTTTCTGCATATATCTATTAACTATATTTTTTCTAGGGTTTCATTCACCTCTCTTATCTCTTTCTTATTTATTTTTTGGTTTGATTTATCTAGATCTGATAGGGGAAGGTTGAGGTCCCCCACTAGTATGGTTCTGCTATCTATTTCATCCTTGAGCTCCAATAGCTT
Source organism: Gracilinanus agilis (assembly GCF_016433145.1). Classification (NCBI taxonomy): domain Eukaryota; kingdom Metazoa; phylum Chordata; class Mammalia; order Didelphimorphia; family Didelphidae; genus Gracilinanus; species Gracilinanus agilis. The sequence continues at coordinate 193,649,341 of NC_058130.1, forward strand.
CTCCTTTAGAAATTTGGAAGCTATATCATTTGGTGTATTTCTTGTAGACAACATATGGTAGGATTTGGGTTTCTAATACACTCTGCTATTTGCTTCTGTTTTATGGGCGAGTTCCTCCCATTCACATTCAGAGTTATAATTATCAACTGTGCATTCCCAGACATTTTGTTTCTCTCTCCTAGTCCTGTCCTTTCTTCTTTTACTGTTTGCTTCTATACCAGTGTTTTGTTTTTATTCAGTTCCTATAATCCCCTCACTTGTTGTACTTCCCTTTCTCCCCCCTCCCTTCTAATTCCCCTCTTATTGTTCTTTAAAGCTACACTGCACTCCCCACCCAAGCCCTCTCCCTTCCTAGTATTGCTTCCCTCCCCACCAGTCCATTTGTTACCCTTCTACTTCTCTTAGGGCATGAATCAATTGTCTGCCCCAATGGATCTGATTGTTCTTCTCTCTTTAAGTTGATTTCAATGCACTTAAGTATTGAATATTTCATCTCTCTAACCTCTTTACCCTTACAGTGTATAGTTATTTTTCCCTGTTGGTCCCACATGCTTCTTTATGGAATATAATTTATTCATTTTTGTCTGTTTTCCTATTTTTCTTATTATTACCTTATTTCCCCACAGTTTTGTATATATTTATACATACACACACATATAGATAGATAGATAGATAGATAGATAGATAGATAAATAGATAGATAGCTTGACATTTTATCTTATACATTTTGTCCCTGTTCCCTCTATGTAAATTTCTTCTAGTTATCCTGTTGGTAATAACAATTTTTAATATTTGCCAATATCTCTTTTATTCCTGCGATACAAATCAATTGAACTTATTGGCTCCCTTAAAGAAAAGATTTATTTTTTCCTCCGCTCTCTTAATTACCTTATGGTGATTCTCTTGAGTTATGTGTTTGAGCAGCAAACTCTCTGTTTAAGATTGTTTTTTTCTTTATGAATGCTTGGAAGTCCTCAATTTTATTGAATGACCATACTTTCCCCTGCAAAAATATAGTCAGTTTTGCTAGATAGTTGATTCTTGGTTGTAGACCCAGTTCTCTTGCTTTCCAGAATATTATTTTGCATGCCTTCTGGTCCTTCATTGTAGATGCAGCCAGTTCCTGTGTTATCTTAACTGTGGTTCCCTGATATCTGAATGACTTCTTTTTGGCAGCTTGTAATATTTTTTCCTTTGTCTGGTAGTTTTGAATTTGGCTATAATATTTCTGGAAATTGTCAGTTGTGAATTAAATGTAGGAGATGATTTGTGTATTCTTTCAATTTCTACTTTCCCCTCTTGTTTGAGAACTTCAGGGCAATTTTCTCTGATAATTTCTTGTAAGATGCTATCTAAACTTTTTCTTTTATCATGATGTTCTGGTAAACCAATAATTCTTAAGTTCTCTTTTAGCTCTGTTCTCCAGATATTTGGTTGAATCAATGTGGTGTTTCATATTCTCCTCAAATTTTTCATTTTTTAAATTTTATTTAATATATTCTTGCTGCCTTGTAAAGTCATTTGCTTCTAGTTGTTGAGTTCTGTTTTTTAAAGACTGAATTTCATCCCTGGCTCTTTGGTCATCCTTCTCCTTCCGGTCTGATTTTCTTTGTAGATCATCTTTTGTCTTCTTTGCTTCATTTTCAAGCAGGCCAATTCTGGCTTTTAATACTTTATTTTCTTGTTTTAGTTCATGTATTTCCTTTTTCAAATTGTCTTTAGCCTCTCTTGCCTCTTTTGATTGTTTTTTAAGTTCCTGAAGTTCTTGAGTTAATTGAATTTTAAGTTCTTGAGTTAATTGAATATTGAGATCTTCCAAAGCCTGTGTCCATTTTGCTGGAACTACTTCCTCTTCTTCTATTTCATTTGCTCTCTTTTCACTTCCTTGAAAGAAGCTGTCAATTGTCATTTCTTTTCTCTTTTTCTGTTGCTTACTCATATTTTTCCCTTCCTTGTTCTGCTAGTTTGAGTAGATGTATTTAATGATCTTTGAAGAAAGATCTTCCCCCAGCTGGCAATGGAGGTTTGTAGTTACTTTCTCTGCCCTCTGAAGAGTTCTTGTCTGTCCAATTGTTGGGATTAATCCTGTATGGATTGGATTAATCTTACTGCTTAATCTTCCCGGAGGCTAAAACCTCCAGAGGAGGGAAAAATGAACAACAACAAAAAATTCTTGGGAGGACAAGAAGGAGCATTTTTTGCTGAACTGAGCTCTCTAGCAATGGGGTTGCCTTGCACTGTCCACTGTGTTTGATCTGGTTTTCTTTCCTCTTGAAGCCCTTTGTTCTCTATCTCTGTATGAGGAAGCCAAGCTGTTTGTTGTCTGGGGTTTGGCTCTCTCTAAGCCACCATCTTCCAGGCATTTTTGCTGTGTTTTTCTGGTTTTCTCCTCCGGTCACCTCTCCAATGCTTGTGTTTAACTCCCTGAGTCCAGTGCCAGCAAGGAACTCTCTCCAGACCAGTGCATCCGGGCCACTGGAGACTCCGCACAGCACATGGGGGAGGTGTCCTGGGATACCCCTTCTACACCCTCAGACCTGATAGTTCAAGAATTCAAGCCTTTTTAATGGTGTACCTCTTTATTTGTGATGCAGTAGGGTTCCCCCTGCTCTGTCCCATTATTAGATTTGCTCATCTTTCTTCTCGAAGCAAATTGTTTTCTATCTTGGTGTTTAAGGGTGGGGAGGTTTTAAGATTCACTCTGTCTAAGCCACCATCTTTCCAGAAATCCCAACTGCCTTTTAAAGAGTCTACTATGTTCCAGGTTGGAATCTCAGCTCCTGTCTAAACTTCCAAAATGCTTTAAAAATTATTTCCCTCTTATAATATGCGAGGTAAAAGGCTGCACAGTATAGTAGATAGATAATTTCAAGTAATCTTCAAGTCAAGAGGACTTGGGTTCAAGTCCCATGTCTGGTATATACTAATTGTACAACTCTGAGCAAGTCACTTAACCTTTTAGTGCCCACAGACAACAGAGTGGAAGCTTTATCTACCAAGGCAGAGCATTTGAATGCCTTTCTCATTGGAAGTTCCCTGAAACAATAAAATCACAGGCTGGGTAAAATAAACAAGATTTAAAAAATGATATACTCTATGCCCTTGCAGCAAAATAGTCTACTAGGTAGCTAGAGGGAGATGTTAGGAGGGACCTACAACATATATTTGAATAAGTATGACTCAACATAGGATATAAAATGGTCAAAGGTAAAATCCAGATGAAGTACTGTAAGAACTTTTGAGGAAAAAGAAAAAGACAATATTCAGCGGTGCTGTGAGGGCTGGGAGAGAGACAAACCTTCATAGAGGAAGTGGCCAAATTGAGCCAAGACTTCAAGGAAGAGAAGGATTTAAACAGACAAATGTAAGGAGAAAGAACATCCCAGACATGGAAAACAATTTGTGCAAATGCAAAGAGGTAAATGCCACGTCAATATTGTTATAGTCAAACTGGTTGAGATTTACAAAATGCCAAAGGAAGGAATATGAAATGATACTCATAGTCTTCTGGAGCAAGATGGTAGAGAGTCTTAAATGTCAGGTTGAATGTAAAATTTCCTTATGGAGGATAGGAAGTCAAAGAAAGTTTTTGAATCAGGGAACTCTGTTTTCTGACTGCTGTAATAGAAGACTATTTTGATGGAGATATGGATTGGACTGCATTTACTGGAGGTAGGAAGAGAAAGGAGGAGGCAAGGTAAGAGGTGATTACAGTCCAAATGAGGGAGATTACCCATTAAGTGATTAGGAAGTAACTGGGAGAAACAATCTAGAAGAATCAAAAGGCCTTAGACAATGAAGGTAAGTGGGAAATAAAGGATAAAGGAAAAGTCAAAGCTGGTTTCAGAAAGTAGATAAAAGGGACTGGTAAACAGGGCAGTTGGGAGAGAGGGTCAGGTTCAGCTTATGAGTAGGAAATGATTATTTAATCAAATAATTTGAGAGTCAAAAAGGACTTAGCAGCCTTAGATTTGTAGTTTGAAATGCTTCTGGAATATCCAAATGACAATGACCAACAAACAACCAGAGATGTGTATTAGGAACTCTAAGCAAAGCTTGGGTGAAAAGATCAGGATATGGGGAGGCTTCCACAAATAACTTATTGAACCTATAAAAACATAAATACTCACCAAAGGAAAATGCATACAGGGAATATGTATGAAGGCTTAGGAAAGACACTAGGGAGTCACTCAGTTAAATTAATGAAAAACCATAGAAAGAGACAAAGAAGAATCAGTAAGTAGAAAATTAGGTGAGTACAGGGTCACCTAAGCCAAAGGCAGAGAGAACAATCAGGAGGAGGAGTGGTAGTCAACTATTAAATAATGCACAAATATCGAAAAGGAAAAAAAGCCAGAAAAATGACTCATTGCATTTAGCAATTAAAAGGTCACTTATGTTTCAAAATGTTTCAAAGCTTGGAGAAAAGATTGAAATACACTAGTATCTTTCTCTGATGATTATTTCCAATTTATGTTCTATACAGTAGCATGTTTGTACTGTTTTTCATTTTTCCTCCACTGAACCATATGTTCTTTGAGAAGAGAGATTTTTATTCCCTTCCTGTCTTTCCAGATATCTTAAAACTTTACTTTCCTCCACAAACTTTATTATCCATTGCCTGTTGACGTCTTTGCTTTTCCTCCATCATGACACATCTTCTCCAACTTTTGGTATTTTCACTGGCTACCTCTATACCTAGAATACTTTCCTCTTCATTTCTGCCTCCTGCCTCCCAAGCTTATTTTTTATGTCTCAGTTAACATCCCACCATTTAAAAAAAACCTCTCTTGGTCTCCTTATCATTCTAGTGCCTTCCCTTTGTTGCTTATTCCAATTTTATCTTGTATATAGCTTGTCTATACAAAGATGTGTGCATGCCATCTTCCCCATTACACTGTGAGCACCTCAAGGGCAGAGATGATCTTGTACCTTTAAAGCTCTGTTTGCCTAGAACTTAGTAAGGTGCTTAGAACATAGTAGGCATTTAATTAATATTTAGTGACTGACTGAGAAAACTAGCAGCCAAGGGAGGGAAAGGGGTCTATAGCAAAACTCAAAAACTAAATTTACAAACTAGTTCCAACTCCATATTGAAGGGGCAGGGAACAATAGATCCCAGTTAATTTTCTCTCAGTGAGTTTTATATTTGTTCATGTACATTTTGATTTTTACACATCAGTACTCTAAGAACATAAGGTCAGAGATCTAAAACGAGAAGGAACTTTAACAGTCACGTTGTCCAAACTGACCCACTTCATTTGCCCAAAGGTCACTCAAAGGAAACACAGAAGAAAAACAACTGCTTGAACACATGGGTTGAGGTGGACATGATTGGGCATGTAGACTCAAAACAACCACACCAATGCAACTATCAACAATTTGGAAATAGATCTTGATAGATGACTTATGTTAAAACAAGTGGAAATGTGCGTTGGCTATGGGAGAGGGGAGATGAAGGGGGAGTGAAGGGGAAAGTAAGAACATGAATCATGTAACCATGGAAAACTTTTCTGAAAAATTAAAATTTAATAAATAAAAACAAAGATCACTCAAGACGTGAACATCAGAGGCAAGATCTGAACCCAAGTCCCTTGCCTTCAGAGGCAGTGCATTTCCATTGTACCAAGGTCTCCTGGGATCAGGATTCCTTTGATTTCTCTCTGATACTATTACTAGAAAGCTCATTTAGAAATGAAACTTGTTTTTAAATAGCCTTTTAGTAATATTAAAAACCGAAGAGTAAAAGTATGAAGACTATTAGAAATTTACAGAATTAATGAGTTCAAGTGAGGGTTTCTTCTCTCCCAACTTAAGCTAATATCCCTTTCTTCTGACACTAAAGGTGAGTAGGCTGCAGTTGCTAGCATACTTGACTTTGAGTTAAGACACCTTAGGTTAAAATTCTGTCTCTGACATTTAATAGATGGTTGACCATGGGCAGGTTACTTGGACAGTTATGTGGTAAAGTAGATAGATTTGGGGGCCTGGAATTAGGAAAATTCATCTTCCTAAATGCAAATCTTGTCTCGGTCACTCTACTAGCTATGTCACCCTGGGCAAGTCACTTAGCCCTGTTTACCTCAGTTTCTTCATCTCTAAAATAAGTTTTTGTTACAGGAGATGATTTTCTGAGAAGGGATGTGGATCATATATTGGGAAATATAAGTGATATAAAATAAAAAATCATAAATATTGTTTTTAAAAAGCAAAGGAGGGGGCAGCTGGGTAGCTCAGTGGATTGAGAGCCAGGCCTAGAGACGGGAGGTCCTAGGTTCAAATCCGGCCTCAGACACTTCCCAGCTGTATGACCCTGGGCAAGTCACTTGATCCCCATTGGCCACCCTTATCACTCTTCCACCTAGGAGCCAATACACAGAAGTTAAGGGTTTAAAAAAAAGTAAAGGAATCCTCACAAATATTCCTAGACAAAATAGTCTCTATTCTTTGCTCCCCGCCCCCAAATTCTTTATATAAATATACATACATATATATATATATATAAATTTCATTTGATTCTAACAACAACCCTGTATGGAAAATGCTATTATTATTATTATTATTATTATTATTTCCATTTATAAATGAGGAAACTAAGACTAAGAAAGTTTGAATTATTTACTCAAGGTAATACAGCTAACACATGTCTTGGGCAGGAAGTGAACTCAGATCCTCCTTACTCAAAGTCTATCATTCTTCTCATTTTACTACCTAAAATTTCTATACTCTTAACTTTCTAGAAACTGGCTTTGATACCAAGTAGAGTCATCTTGCCTGGGAAATTGCCTTTTATGTCCTTTTCTTGATAACATAGCTTCATCAAAATTCCAATTGTTATTCATCAAATGAAGCTTTGAGCTATTTCTTGCTCCAACTCCAATGGATTTCTATGATCTGAGACTTTTGGGTTACTTCTGAACTACCTAGAAGGACTACCACTATTCTTCCTTATTAGGACACCTCCACTCATATCCCCAGGGAGAATGATGTGCTACAATTACCCTTCCCCCAAGAGTACATCTACCAGTTATATTCCTTTAAATGCAGTTTCAATTCAGAATAAAATAATCCTTTCTTTCTGAGTCCAGGTATAAAAGGGACATGGCTAGAGAGAAAAAAAGGAAGAAAATGGAGGAGGAGGAAGAGGAGGAAAAGGAGGAGGAGGAGGAAAAGGGGAAGGAAGAAGAAAGAGGAGAAAGAGAAAGAAGGAAAGAAGGGAGGAAGGGAGGGAGGGAGGAGGGAAGGAAGGAAGGAAGGAAGTGGAGGAAAGAGAGAGTCTGATTATATAAATATATCAGAATTTTATGTCCAAGAAGTATAGAACAAAATAAAATGTACTTATAGTTAGATTTCAGAATAAAACAAAATTAAAGACAAAAGTACAATAAATTCTCCAAGGCCAATGGACTTGATACCAGTGGCCAAATTTCAATATAAGGCTTTAGGTTCTTGTTTTGTCATTTAAAAGTAGTTATATATTAAGTAACTTCACTTGAATTTTTAAGTTCATAATTTTTACTTTTTTACATCCATTTTTAAAATTTTTGAGTTTTAAATTCTTTTTCTATCTCCTCTCCTTCCCATTGAGAAAACAAGCAATATGATACTCACTCTACATGTGATTAACTTCATCTCTTTAAAAATAGAAAAATAGAGATAACACCTTGATAAAATCTTCCTTAATATAAATGAATTCAATGATAATTACACTGGGTTGTGATTCTTCTGATTGATAATTTTTTTAAATTTCCTGATTCTAATCCTGTTTTATAACCAGGGACCATTTCCAATCCTTCATCTATCACTTACTCCCCGTGGGAGCTTAGAGAAATCGTTTTTCTCTTTGGGTCTCATTTTCTTCATTTGTAAAATTAGGATAAATGACTTTAAGATGCAATTTATTTCAAATTTGTGACCCTATAATTCAAAATGAGACTGTCTAGCCACACAGTTTGGCAACTAAAAGCTGCCCAAGTATTGACCATGATTTCATTTTAACAACTTGATACATACTTGTTTAAAAAGAGAAAACTAATTTATATTAGGTTTGATAAATACTTTTTTGTCATAGAAGATGTACTGAAGTTGGATTTTTAAATCCTGAATTCCCAGGATTGGGAGAAAGGGAAAGAAGGAGGGGGAAAAAGGAGGGAAATAGCTCTGATTTAAATTCAGGTCAAATGGAATCTAGAGATAAGCAAATGGTATTCAGTGTTTAATCTACACAGTCTGTTTAAGGGGAAGGTTAATCTTATCACTCATATTTAGGTAGTGATCCTCCATAAACTGGAAACTGCTCTTTTATAAAGGAATTAGTTCTCATGAAGCTAACTGTTCTGGCCTAGGGTAACTGAGGCAAAAGGAAAGGGGAAATAAGTCTCTAGGAGTGGATTGGAACAGGAGTTAAGAATTTATTGTTATTATTGAATACAAGACCAATCAATATCTTCCTTTTTAAAAGAACTAACTCAATAAAGAATTTACAAAATTTAAAGCAATTTCATTTAGTAATGGTTAGTTTAAAAATAGCCATTTAGCTTTCATTTAGCTTAAGACCAGGGAAGTTAAACTGATTTTAACAAACTTGTTTTTTTTAATGCTTTTAAGGGTCAGAATCAAACTTCTCTCTATAACTGAGAAATCCTTCCCATCTATTTGATCTCAGATGGACCAAAATTTGCAAATCTCTGTCTCTGATTCAGTTAGATATATTAGAGAGAAAAATATAAAGTTTGAATATATACTTGATTCTCCTATAGTAAGAAATTAAAAAAAAACATTATATTGCTTACAACCTGTGTGACCCAGGTCAAATAATTTAACTTTTCTTGACCTCAGTTTCTTCATTTGTAAAAATAAACACTGAATTCCTATGATCCCAGGGATATTTTAAAATAATTTTCAGTATTAATGAATTCAAAGATCTTTTGTTAGTAGAAACAAGATCTTCACCTTATCTTATACTTTATGGTATCTCAGTTGAATCAAAAAAGTAAAAATGAATTATAAACAAGTTATACATCACTTAGAAAGTCATTGTAATAGGCAGAGGATTAAAGAGTAATACTCAAAACAAGAAATGCAAAAATATCAGACAATTACTATACAAGTAAACTCCAAAATCATTGTACATGAAATCTAAATTTTTATGAATAGTCAATAGCTCCATGTTCAGTTAGAGTGCCTTCTAATAGTAGGCTATGTAGAAAAAGAAAAGAAATTGCCAAACTGACTTTTGTTGTGCCCCTGCTTATCTCAAGGGAGGTTATTAAGGTTTCCCTCCTCCCTAAACAAATTAAATTAAAATTTAAAAATAAGTACGGGTCATGTAGTACTTTCTGGTGAGCTTTGGGAATGATGTAAGCTCTCAAATCACACAATGAAAGCGTCTTCCTTATTTTTTTTAAAAGAGCAGAAAATATCTTTAAATCTTCCAAATTTAGCAATGGAAATTATTTACATGTTGAGGATGAGACCACTAGGGGGCACTAGGTGCATTATTTAAAAATTTAACTGTAAAGATCCACAGGAGTTTTCTTTCTGCTTCTCACTTTTCTTCTGGGTTTTCTAAAACCCACACTGGCAAACAATTAAATATGAAATACACATTATGGGTCCCAGAGTTCAAAAGTTGCCTATTAGCTAGAACTAATTCTGTTGAGAGAGAAGAGCATAGAATAAGCTTTTTGGCTCCTTACAAAGTTGAACATTGTAGCCAAGCCTTTATTCAGCAAGCTTGAAGCAAATTGCATGCTGCTCTTAAATTTAACGAAGTTGAATTTTAAAATTTCTTACCCTAAGGTTTTGCTAAAGCCTAAATTTGCTAAAGCAATTTGTTCCAGGTCATCTCAAACCCTGAGACCCCATAAGTGACTTTCTTGTGCTCAGCTTCAAAAATAGAAACTACAATAGTTCAATAGACTCCGTCCTGCTGATTTCTCTCCTCTGTGTCTCCCCCCCCCAGATTTTGGACTGGAATCCAAAAATCAAGGTTAGCCTGGCTTACATTTGCTCTTCATGCTGCAGGTGCAAAATAAACTATTATACAACATAATTTCAAAACAGTGCAATATTTTCCCCCATTTTCAAACTCCAAAGTCCCCAAGAAAGTTAACAGGTATGGAATGGTTATCTCAGAAGAATTTTTATTACTATGAATCCTTTCTTTTATGTTTGTCGGAAGAACACAATGTCTCAAGAAGTCAAACAACCCATTAGCATATCTTAGCAGAGAGGAGCAATATGAATTTCTCTAGATTTAGGAGCTAAAGGTTTTCCTAAAAATGTTTACTTTGTCAAATTAGATAATATTTGTAAAGCACTTAGCACATAATCTGGTATATAGTAGGTGCTACCTAAATGTTTGTTACTTCATCCTTCCTTCCTTTTCTCAGAAGAGTAAGGGAAAATGCTTAAACTGAAGTCAATGAGTATATGGCAAGTGGGAAGAATGCCAGAGGGCAGCATCAAAAGCATCAAAAACCTTATAATACAGTCCTCTACTTTTCAGTCTTCTTATGCCTTACTCTGCGTTCCAGTGGCATTTGACTTTATTGTAGATAAACAAAAAAAAATACCCTATTGTCCATCTTAATGCATTTTCATTGACTGTCCCACATCCTGAATTCTCTCACCCATTCATCTCTGTTTCTCCATCAAATGCCCTTCCTAACTTTTAGTCCCAGCTAAAATCCTACTCTTTTTTTAGAAGCCTTTCTTTTATTTCTCACACTTTCAAATTTAATCTACATTGTTAACATTTCCTTCATTGCCTTCTGAGGTCTAGACAATTGACAAAACGATAAATCAAGCTCAGATTTGTTGCTGGTTTCTGAGATACACATGTTAAAACTGATAATGAGCAGTTCCCAGCACACCCTGGATCTGGACCCTCTCATTTTATAATTAAGCCTCCTACAATCTAGGAAAGTTAAGCCATTTGTCCAAGGTCACAAAGGTAATCAATAGCAGAGCTGGCCTTTCAACCCAGCTTCCCCCATTCCCAACACAACCCTCAGTCTAATCTGCTAGGCTTTCTTTTTCCTCCATTTTTCTCCTTAAAAGAAGTTCCCAGGCAGGTAATGGGCAGAAGGAATCAGAGAAGAAAATAAAAACAACAATATATAGTAAACATGGATCTCTTCTTGTTTTTAGAAACCTTTCCTGATCCCATTTGATGCCTTCCTTCCATCTACTATTTTAAATTTATCTTATATATATATATATATATATATATATAGAGAGAGAGAGAGAGAGAGAGAGAGAGAGAGAGGGAGAGATGATATTTATATACACACATACATATATATGTATATAGTATACACACATACATATATATTTGCCTGAGTTCAAATCCAACTTCAGACACTTACTAATTGTGTGACCCTGGGTAAGTTACCTGTTTGTATCTGTTTTCTCATCTATAAAAAATGAGCTGGAGAAGGATTGGCAAACTACTCTCGTATCTACCAAAAAAAACCTCAAATGGACCCATGACATGACTGAAACAACATAACAATAATACTGTATTAATAAATATAAGTTACTTTATAATTAATTCATTAAGAATTACTACTTACTTTTGGGGGGGTAAGAAGGAGAAAACCATAAGAAGATACAATTTCAACATATACCTGTATCTCACAGGAGTATTCTGAGACTCCAAAGAAAAACTGTAGAAATAATGTTTTGCTTTTAAGTCAGGCATTGTGGTTTGGTTAGCAGAATCTTGGACATGGCATGAGAAGAATGGGGTTCAAATTCAACATGGCACTTGCTAGGAATGACTATTGGCAAGACCTTGAATTTTCCCGAACTCTGGTTTCCTCATCTGTAAAATGAATATCCTGTATTTAAGGCAACAATAAGAGTGGGTGATATATATATATATATATATATATACATATACTATATATAAAACATTTTGGAAGTGTTAAAGTGCATATAAATGTCATTTTAGTTGTTATATTGTTATTCCTATTGTTCTTTGGGGTTTTTTCTTCCTAAGAAAATTGAGATAGAAATAATTCTGGGACAAGTTGCTGTGCTATTATTCCTCTTTTATTCTTTGATATTTAATATTCTTTCGACTCTTGCAGAATTGGATAAAACAACTATTTCTGTAATTACATATAATTTTGGAATTATAATATAATTATATAGTTCATAACATAAATTTGTTGTTACTATTGTTATTCCCAGGAAAATGTTCTCTAACAAAATCTCCTATTGCAATGACTTGGATGGCAAGGCTGTCTCATTAAATGAGGTTCTTGGGGACAAGGTAATGGACTCTCACCTTAAGGGATGGAAATCAAAATGTGAAACCATGCCATTAAGCTGAAAATGCAGACAGTCCACCCAATCAAAATTCAAATTGTTCAAGTTTCAGGCTAGATCACATGTTGGTCTGGACACAAGTATGTGGTGGGGGATGATTTATCTGGAGGCCAACAAGAGCTTTAAAACTGAAAATGCACTGGGTTAACAAGTTGATAATGAGTTGGGGACTAATTTAAAAAGCACACAAATTTTAACACTATGTAGTACCTCTACATAAGGCTTTCCTGATACCCCCAGACATTAAAATTCCCTTCCATTAGTCTGTAAGGATCATGTAGCTATCTGAGCCATTTACTTAGGGTCAGACTATTCCTACACTATGACAGTTAGCAGTTTCCCCTGCAGGGGAAAGTGTGGAACTTGAAAAGTGCTTGGCAGCAGCAAACAACAGTGAATAATAAATGGCCAGCAAATAGTGATTCATGAGGAAAAAATGGAAGGGAATTTGGCTTATTAACCTTGTAAAAAAGCAGTCCCAGAGATGACTCAGAATTGCTGGGCAATTTTTGGGGGATTAACAATAATGACAGTGACAAAATCTAATATTTACATTGTTGTTGTTGTTTTTCCTTCATTTCCAAAGAGGACCAGTGACCTCAGAGGGTGATGTCTTGACTTGTGCATGAATTGGATTTAAGTGAGGCAGAATTGCACAAAGTACCCAATCTCACTCTCTCTCTTCCAGAGTCATCAAAGTCAAGGCCAGACCAAAGTCAAGAGGACCATCAGTGGCCCAGGATGCAGTGGGTGGCTTTGGGGTCTTTGATATCTGATCTCTAAGCATTCCCATGGTCTGTTTCAATTACCTTCATGGTAGCTGGAACAAATTACCCCCATCTGTCCATTGTCAGGTGATGTACATAGCATTATGAGGTTTGAAGAATGCTTTATCAATAAATATTATATCAATTTGCCTTCACAACAATTCCTGAAAGCATAAGCTATTATTATTTCCATTTTACAGATAAAGAAAATAAGTCAATAAGATAAGTGATGAAATTAAACAGGGTTGTCCAATATTAGCAGCCAGTATGTGCCTGAAGCTGGATTTGAATTTAGGTCTTCCTTACTAGGTGCAGCACTTTATCCTCAGCACCACAAAACATCCTAAATCCTGGTTTCAATTTATTACCTATTGGAGGTTTAAAAATTCTGTCTCCAGCATTCAAAATTTCTCCAATCATAATTTGGCAAGTAACATTACCTAATCTTCCCAATTATAGTGTTGACTAATTTACCTAATATAAAAAATCAATGCAATTTACACATAGCAATGATGGCACAATATTCCCAAATTTAAGTGACTAAGGATACTCAGAGTAATAACCAGGTTTTTTTTGTTCCTCAAAGAAGTGGCATTTAACATATGCAAGGCCAATAACTCAAAATCTACTCTCAAATGGTGGCTGGTGAGTTGGGCAAAATCCCACAGTGAAGTGACAGAGATCCTGAGAAAGCAGGGTAAAAACGCTAGATTAGTATGAAGGAAATAAGGAGAAGCTCACTCTAGTTAGTTACTAGTGACTACTTTAATCAACTAGGTATTGATAGTTGTTTCTACATTGCTTAAAAGGTAGGAAATACTATGAGAACCTTCTAAATTCAGTGGCCCTTAGTCTGAGGCTCATGGACAAAACTATGGTCACGCTGTCCCAGGTATGACTGAAAATATTATTCTTTACATCTAACACAAATCTGTTGTAGTTCTACAGAGAAAAAAGATTTTTTTAGCCATCGACTGTGAGCTACTTTTAAATATTACCTTTTATAATCAGATTTGTAGAACTCTACCCCAGAGTTTTTCTTCTTTTGTGTTTCACAATAGTTTTGGAAGTAAAATCTATGGGTCCCTTCTCAAAATAATAATGTGGTTGTTATTGTTCAGTCTTTTCAGTCATGCCTAATTCTTCATGTCCCCCATTTGGGGTTTTCTTAGTAAAAATATTGAAGTGGTTTATCATTTCCTTCTCCAGCTTATTTAATATATGATGAAACTGAGGCAAACAGAGTTAAAGGACTTGCCTAGGTTCACTCAGCCAATAAGTGTCTGAGGTCATATTGGAACTCAAAAAGATGAGTCTTGGCCACGCCAGGTGGAGCATTCTATAAACTGTACCCTAGAGAATAAATATTAAATACACAAAATAAAATACATAATCTTACAAAAGAAACCAAATATCCTGAATTACTATGATTTAACTATTTAAACATTTCATTCACAGACTCCAGTGTAAGAAACCCTGAATTTAATTTATGCCCACGGCTTTAGTGTTAGGGAAATTAAGGCAAGAGAGATTATTACTTAAGTGGTTTAAGTAATTTAAGTTATACAAGTTACTTGATCATCAATGAGAAGTAAACTCAATACAATTTTTCAGCCATGATATATTAATAGACCTTAAGTGTTGTGACCTTGCCATGATTGTTGAGGAAAATTTTCTATTAATTTTTGCATGTTGAATATTATTCTATATGAATCTAAGTCATAGGTAATCCCACTACCACCAATACTATTCCACACATATTCCAACTGATTTTCCAAAAGTAACAATAGAGGAAGGAAAGATTTTTAGCTTCTCCTGAGGAGTAGACTGGACTTGCCAGAAACCAGTTTCAAGAGAGGAATGTAATTAGTGGCAAGCAAATAAAACTATGAAGTGATAGTAGTAAGCCAGGTCTGGAAAGATATTGGTAGATGAAAAGTTTAAGGGCCACAGAATGTCTTAGACTCATGGCATTTCACACAGTAAATGCAAAATTTAAAGCTTCAAGGAGTAGAATGCATGCCTCCCTGACTCCACCAAAAGACTAAGCTATATGAATTTACAATATTAAATTGGTTATATTTAGCTTAAATTTTTTTTACAGCTTTCTAGTGATTTCCCTAACTGGCTACCTAGGGTATGAATAATGATCCCTCCACTTCAGGTTAGTGAATTTCTTCAGGCATATGTATGATGATATATGTGTATGTATATCTACATTTTTCTCACTCCATGCACAATTTCACTGCTAACATCTACACCTCTAAAACACAATAACTTCAATAATGCTTATTACTCTGTAATATTCACTTCAGCTTGTCGCAATATAATATCATTGTATTAAAAGTTATTTTGAATCAGTGGCTCTGTTATTCCCAGTCCTGCATTTAAATCATGTTGGGGAGACTCTGTTGAGGGATACTCTGTAGGGGGAGGAATCCCTCAGTCTGAAGATTTTTTTGTTTCCTGCTTTTCCCCTAGCTGCTAGTCAACACTTCAAAGTCTTTCCTCCTTATTTATAACCTCATTTCCTTATGATGCAGCAATTGAGGAGGAGATGATATGCAATGCAATGCCGCATCCTCTTTTGTGGATGTAAACCTGTTTGAATTTTCTTTATCTCCTTATAAAAGTTATTAATTAAAAACTGGCTCCATCTTAAATTCCTTTGTGATCTCTAGCGATCTTCCCATAATGTTTTGGAATCCTGACATTTTTTAATAAACTCCTTTTAATTCACTTTTTTCGTGAGTTTTGCCTCATTATTCAGAACAGAAGTCCAAATATTTTCTTTCTTTTTTTTTAACAACTGTCTACTGGAAAACTTAAGAATTTTATTATTATAAATACTTTTTTAAGCTTGACAGCACATTTTGTACTAAAAATGTCATTGCGTTGTAAGAATATCTGTGTCTGTAAAAATGTTTACTTTTCAGATAATACACAATGCATACCTCCCTTACAATAACAATAAATTATATGGTAATTAAAAAAAAGCTCCAAGAGACCTTAGAAATCATCAATCCCAGCTCTCTCATTTCATCAATGAAGAAACTGACTCAAAGAGAGAAAATAAGGAAGGAATATAGAATCATACATCAAGAGCTGAAAAAGATTTTGAAGTTCATCTAGGTGGCAGAGTAGATACAACACTGGCCTTGGAATCAGGTGGACTCATCTTAATGAGTTCAAATATGGTCTCAGGCACATACTACCTTATGATCCTGGGCAAGTCAACTTAACTTGGTTTGTCTCAAACTTTTCATCTGCAAAAAGAGTTGGCAAATTAATGAAATGGCAAATCACACCAATATCTTTTCCAAGAACACCCTAATTGGGGTCACAGAGTCAGAAACAACTCAACAACAGCAGCAATAGAATCCCTTCATTTTTTTAACCCTTACCTTCCATCTTAGAATCAATATTGTGTATTGTTCCAATACTATTACAAGGCAGAAGAGCAGTAAGGGCTAGGCAATGGGGGTTAAGTGACTTGCCCAGGGTTACATAGCTAGGAAGTTTCTGAGGCCAGGTTTGAACCCAGGACCTCCAATTTCTAGGCCTAGTTCATAATCCACTGAGCCACCCAGCTGCCCCAATCCCTTAATTTTGAAATGTAGAAATGGAGGCCCAGAAAGACAGGATAAGTGTCTGGCTCAGGTCCTAAAGTTAATAATTGGTAGAAATCTAGAATTTGATCACAGGCCCTTCAATTCCAAATTCAGCATTCTTCCCATCACACTATTTTGTTTCCCATAAATGGTAAGCCTGGGTTTCTAGACTTGAACATCTTTTCCACTATATGTATTCAAAATCTCAGCACAGGAAACTACTGTACTTAGCTCTGTTTTCTCATGAATATTTACTATGTGGCTCAAACTCAAAAAGATGCTTTCTCATCCTAAGAAGAAGGATTTTTTTTCCCTTTGGCTAAAACCCAAAGGCAAACTGCTGAAAACAGCAGAGGAAAGTCTTCTTGTGCCCACAAAGGCTTTTGCTCAGAATATCCCCAAATCTGTGTCAGGAGGCTAGTGTAGCATGCAAAGTACATAAGAAATATTTTGTCATTTCCCTTCATAAGTCTTTAAGGAAAAGAAGAAATAGGAGTAATACTTGAAAGACAAGTCCAAACATTTATTAAGGGCTTGCTAACCTGGGACAAAAATGTAGGCAAAAACAAATATAATCTCTGCCCATCAAATGCTTAAATTTTATTAGGAGAAGTCAATATATAAAAATGAGCTGAAGGCATAATTTAATTATCTCTTGTCTTTTTGCTTAACTTGAAAATTTGTTTTTCTACAACTAAGGTTTTTTTGAATAATAAAAAAGTGATGAAAGGTAAGTTGGTACTGTCAAAAGGAAAGGAAGAAAATTATTCAGGAAAGAGAGTTTTGCTTTTCTAAAATCATAGTTCATACAAATACAAGGTTTGAGATTATAGTAAACATTTTCCAAGCAAGTTAGAATTCTCTTGTGCCTGATGCAAACAATATATAATTCAGGGTTCAAGTATTATCCTTGAAAAGATGAATCGATTTGGAATTTAGTTTAATAATAAAAAGACAATGATCTAGTAACTAAAATATCTGGGTTCCAGGACAAATTCTATGACCAGCTATAATAAAATCCATTGTAAGTCAGTTCCAGAGTTAGGATCTCCTCAGTTATTATCCACAGTCTTTTTTATTATGCTACCCAAACTTTTCTACCTTGGTTTTCTCTAGATATAATAATGTCTATGTTAACTGACAGAGCTGTTGGAAGGAAAAATATGTAATAAATGCAAAACTCATTTTATAGGCATTTAAAGCACAAAAGAGAGCAAACCTAGTTTTTTTTAATGTTTAAAATAATTGAAGGGGGACCTTTAAATATTTTCTCCCTGCTTTCCACCCAAATCAATCATTTTAAATCTTCTGGTATTATTTATAAGTAAGGCATATTTCTCTACATTTAAATTGTGTAAGTCAGTATTCATACCGGCTTTTGGTTGAATTATTTTATTTATTAGAAAAATGTATTGTTGATATTTTTTCTTATATTACAGTAAGTTTCCAGTGACCCTTTCTGGAACTCCTTTGTAATAAGGAAAATGTCTAGATGATGTCTAATGTGATGTAGAAGAGGAAGAGAGGAGATGGGACACTTGTAAATAAATTATATTAATAAAAATTAATTTTTTTAAAAACCAAGGAAAATGTCTTTTAATCAAAAAAAAACTGACAAGGTATCCAACCCCCTATCCACATAGAAAAAAGTATATTTCATTATTAGCCTTTTGGAATCAAGGATGCACACCCATTACTCTGAATATTGTTTTCTTTTAGTATACTTTTTACATTATTGCAGTCATTGTGTATATCATCCCCTTAGTTACTTTTCAGTGATTCTCTATCACTACAGACTATAAGTCTTTAAAAGTTTAAATGAATTTTTGAAATGTCATTCAACAAAATGAATACTCTTCGTGGTGGTATAGAGAGGGAGATAAAACAACTATTCTAATCTAAAATTCTATTTTGTCATAAATAAAATTCTTTCAAAGACCAACACCAATTACTGAAATTTCTGCTGTAACCATTCAAAATAGGAGCAAACTCATCATCAAAATAGGATATATGATTGATGACATGTTAAAACCAGTGGAAATGTGCATTGGATATGGGGGGGCAAATGGGGAGTGAAGGGGAAAGTAAAAACATGAATCATGTAACCACGGAAAATTTTTCTAAAAAAATAAAACATTTACATCTTAAAAAATAATTAAAAATAGGAAATAATTTGAATACAGAGGTTGGATTAAAAAAAAAAACTTCCTTACAAGTATATTTAATTGTTGTTATACCCCTGAGATAAAAGCACTATGATTACCTTACAGATTATGAAATGAGGACACAGATAAGTTATTTAGATTGCCAGATATGAGACTTAATTAGCAGTTAAATTGGGAACAGAACCAAAAAGCCTAGGCCTCTAGTTGGCAGAAAAGTCACAAAGAACACCTGCTACCTAGAAAGAGTCCTATTGGCAAAGGGATAACGACTCCAAGATAGCTCTTGTTGGATGTCTAAATTTATTCCCTTCTCCTTTAAAAAGATTGTGTTCACAAAATGTGAAATTGCTGTTCATGCCTATGAGAAAGTCCTCCTCGGGTAGGTTGGGGGTTTGGGAGGGGAAACTCAGAAGTGTACCAGAATTTCCCTGTGCTCAAATAGATATGTGAGATGTTGAGTATTTTTTAAGCATATTGGGCTTCTTCCAGAAGTGCTTACAAAATAGATATTTGAAAGGAATATATTATCATGGGAGAAGGAGCAAAAGGAATTGCTAAATGGGTTCTGGTGTCATAGATCATGGTTTCTAATGCCGGGGTTATCAGAGCCTCCAAGGCATCATGAAAATAGAGTGAAAATGAGACCACAAAGGGAGAGAGGACATTATGGAAAGTTTAAGGTCATACATAACTCATGCGCCCAACAGAGGTGAAATTCGCTAAGCAATAAAAAATTCCTCAATAAATAAGGAGAGCAGAATTGTTGTCTAGAATAGACTAATACTAGTAAAACTTGAGCTAATTAGATTTAACAACATGACAGGCAATGTGGCATAGGTAGACGTTGTACTGGATTTGGAGTCAGGAAGGCTTGGATTCAACTCCTGTTAAGTCACTTAACTTTGCAAAGCATTAGTTTTCCTATCTGTAAAACATATAAAATTAACTTTTGTAAGGTTAGTGAGAGGATCCAAATGAGATAGTCTATATAAACATATATTTTATATAGCCATATAATAAATATGAGTATATTATATATATGCATATATGAATCTATATTTAAAAGTGTTTTGCAAACTGAAATTTTTTCTATAGAAAGCTGTTAAATATATTAATATGCCCATGCTATGTATAATTTTTATTACAGCATTCTTCACACCAAAATAAAAATTAGATCTGTTCTAACACTGTGTATACATTGATTTATACTGTATCAGAGAAAGGAAATAAATATTTCTTGAGAAAGCTACATAACTGAGAGAAGAATGCTAAGCCTCAGGACTCAAAAAAAAATCTCTCTTCTTGTAAAGCACAAATGCACTTAGAAGCTATCGAGATGTTACATTCTGGTACTATGGAAGATATAGATGATAAAAGGGAATTTCTTTTTTCTTTTGTTTAAAAACAAAAACCCACTAAAATAGTAAAGCCTTAGCTGACAAGTGATGTGTTTATTACTTATCAATAAACTTGTAGAAATATACTTTGATTTGTCAAAGAACTGCTTTTAAAATATTTGCTAAACTAATAGTTATTGCCAACCAGTAGTAACAGCATGTTTATTCAAAATTTAATTTGTTCAAAAAGAACTCTTCATCTCCATTATGAGTCAGGTAATGTTTTGGGTGCTGAGGAAAGAAAGACAGATATCCAACAGCCCCTACCCACAAGTAGTTATATTTTCTTGGGCCAATCTGTTATGTATGGTACCTTGCAAATGTCAAATTAAATTTCTCATAATTCATAGCAAACTAAAAAGAACTTTTTCATGAAAATCAACTCAATCAGTTGCAGCGATTGATATTACTCTATAAATTTAAAAAGCCTGATTAGGTGACCACCTTTATTAAAAGGTACTTGTTCAAAAGACTTGTGTTTAAATATAGGTTCTCCCATAAGAGGAATTCATAATACTTTAGAAGTATGATCATTAGCTTATTATCCATTCTAATTCTTTTTGGTTTGAATGAACCAAATTTGGAATAGCTTCTTTCCCTTTTTATTCAGAACCACTAAATATGATTAACTTGGCTTGGGAAATAATGAATAGAAGTCTAAATTACTAACTAAAAAATAAACAACCATAAATCCCAAAATTGATCTCTTCATTATTGGGCTTACAATTTATTTCTGTGCCACAGCAGATTTTTAAAAAGAATGTAAATAATTTTCAGATGATATTTAAAATTAGTTTCAATTGAATCTTAGCATTTTACCACATTAAAAGATAAATGTTTTGGATATTACAAGCATGCTTTATAGTCAGGCCAAGAAAGTTTTTTGTTGTTGATCAGTGCTTTCAGTTATGTCCAACTCTTCATGACCTCTTTTGACATTTTCTTGGCAAAAAATACTGATATGGTTGCCATTTCCATCTCCAGGTCATTTTACAGATGAGGAAACTAAGCAAACATGGTTAAAAGACTTGCCCAGGGACACACAGCTAGTAGTGTCTGAGGCCAGATTTGAACTCTGAGAGAAGAGTCTTCCTGACTCCAGCACTCCATCCACTGCACCAACTAGCTGCCCCAAAAGATTTTAAATTAGTCTAATTAATCGTTAACATAGACCTAACTGGTTCCAAAATCAGTTCATCTCCGAATACCAAAAGTATTTGTGATGTATCAGACCCAGTTATCTGTAATGAGGCCAATGATACTTTTCGTACCCGCTTCATAGGATTGTTATGATTCCTATCATCTCTTCTATAAGAGATCTTGAATAGAAAATGTTATTATAAGAAGGTTATCATTTTAATAACATTATCATTACAATTATTTAATGATAGCACTGAGAGACAGTATCACAGAGTGGATGAAAAACCAGCCTCATAATCATTAAGAAAAGTCCAAAGGCGAGGATCTGAAACATAATTCTTGTTGTCATGAGGCCACTGAATTTCAACACAGGTGCTGATTAGCATTGGTAGAGATTCCCTACACTAATAAAATAGATACCCTTCTTCTAATGACAAATAGATACATTTGTTAATATTTTCAACATGCTCATTTTCAGGTTTTGGTTCTATTACATATTTGCCAACAAAAGATCTCATTTGATATAGACTATCACCTCATTCCAACAAGGAGGCAAATATAAGGATGTACTGAAAAGTAAATTACTAGAGGCTGGACTCATGTTTTATACATGCCATACTTGGGAGCAAAAACTCTATGTGAATCAATTCCTGAAGTGAAAGGATGTAAGTAACCTTTTATAGATCAAAGTTCATTGAAACCAAGAAGAACTGGTAGAGGAAAAAACCCAATGAGCTTACATCGAAAGTACTATAAAACCCACTAGTTGCAGCTGTATGAATATTTATATATAAAAGTGGTCTTTTGAATAGGCTTAAGAAACAGCCATAACCATGTACCAAGATAAGTGACTGAGTTGATTTCTATGAAAAAAGTTATTTATATTTTGCTGTGAGAAGTTTAGTTTGGTATTAGTAATATGTAATATTTTTGGTCCTAGAAATTATGATTACTTGGAAAAAATAATTATTTGAAGATCATTTTTGAATCTCCATCATATTAAAGGCCTACCATTTTATTCTTGCAAAAGCACTGAATTTTGAATGTTGTTAATAGTTTTGTAGCAATAAGTAAAGGTTTAGCAAATCATTAAAATACAATTATTTGATGAGTCTAGCTGGCTCTTAAGCATTTGATGATAATAGCAATATATATATTATTGCCTAAGGATTTACTTCTTTAGTAGCATATTTAGATTGTAGGTTTGGGAGTCAACCCACATAGTTGGTAATAATAATTCTTTATGTTTGCATAATGCTTGGTTTCATAAACATTTTTTTCAAATGCTGTTTCGTGAACTAAAATGGTAAGATCAGATGCTATTGACTGTGAGTGTTCTTCTCTTAACTCAAATTATCTAGCACTTACTTATCTGTGGATTTGTTAGATTACTCCCCAAAGTCCTGCATCCCACCCACAAAACAGTTAGTTCCTTGAGAGCAAAGGCTATTTTTTTTTATTTAGTATATTTTTCTATGGTTACATGATTCATGATTTCCCCCTTCTTTCCTTCCCCACTTCTGGAGCTGACAAGCAATTCCACTGCATTATACATGTATCATTGTTCAAAATCTATATCCATTTTATTTATATTTGCAGAAGAGTGATCTTTTAACAGCAAAACCATAATCATATCCCTACCAAACTATATGATTTATCATATGGTTTTCTTCTGCATTTCTGCTCCCGCAGGTCTTTCTCTGGGTGTGAATAACATTCTTTCTCAGAAATTCCTCTGGATTATCCTGGGTCATTGCATGGCTGCTAGTAGAAAAGCATGTTACATTTGATTGTGCCATAATGTATCAATCTCTGTGTACAATGTTCTCCTCGTTCTGTTCGCAAAGGCTATTTTTGTAGCTTTTGTTTTATGTAATTCTACTAATAACAATTTTGGTTTAACTGAATAGTCTCTGAAGCCCTGGGTAATAAAGAATGACTAAATAGATATGTAAAGTAAAAATAGTTAAAGCAAAACTAAGGGTTCTTAGACTAAATAGATATGAAAAGTAAAAATAGTTAAAGCAAAACTAAGGGTTTAGTTCTAGCTTATTTGTATTGGCTTATAATAAAGACAAGTGAATAAGTATAAGGTTCTTACAAGAAGAGACTGCACATTTTGTTCTTTTATCTCAACTCCTAGTATGGAGCTGGGCACCATCATTTAACAAATACTTTTAATTGGCATAGGGAAAACCTATAGTTTTGTCCATTTAAGGAACTGCTAATATTAGAACTCCTGTTGATACAGGTCACAACCCAATCTATGATTTAAAATCTGTCTTAAGGAATTGCTTAAAACATAGAGGTTAAGTGACTAGCCCACAGAAATAAAACTAGTAGAATATAGTCAAATCTAGGTCTTCCCAACTCTGAATCCAGCTTTTATGTGAAAAATAGTTTAGTGCAGTGATGGGCAAATTATGCCAGATGCGACCTCCTGAATTATTCTATTCTCTGCACGATATTATCCCTAATCTGATGAATACAATGAGTAGGATACAATACAATGAAACTTCGAAAGAGTTGCCTTAGAAACTGACTGACAGATGAGCATTTCCTTTCCTTTGGTCCCCTCTTTAAAAAGTTTGCCCATAACTAGTTTAGTGCATTGGCTAGAGATTTGGACCTGGATTCAGAGAAACCTTGGTTAAATCCAAACTCCAAAATTTATAGTTGGGTGACCACAAAAAAAGTTTTCTACCCTCTCTGAAGTCATTTCCTCATCTAAAATATAGGGATCTCAATCTCAGTAATATCTACCTCAGGAAGCAGCTAGGTAGCTCAGTGAATATAGTGTTGGACCTGGAGTCAGGAAGACATGTTTCAAATCCATCCTCAGATGTTTCCTAGGTATGTGTCCCTGGGAAAGTAAATTAACCTCTGATTGTTTAACAAAAATATCCAATAGATCCACTATTAAAGGAAATGGAGAACCATTCCAATATCTTTGCCCCCCCCAAAAAAAATAATAGGTAGCTATGGTCCATGGGATCAACTGAACAACAGCGGTACCTATAACAGAGGCTTATTTGAGGCTTTGTAAACATTAAAGTGCTTTGCAATCTTAAGGCTATTAAAAATAAAATAAATTATAAAGTTTCCTTTGATAATCTATACTAGATTAAAAAAATATCTCCAACAGCACGCTGTTTGTTATTTTCTTTTTTATCTGATGTCCTTTCAAATAATAAGTACTAGGGAAATCTGGGGAGTTTCCAAACCACATTTGGTTTGGGTAATTTAGTATTTGTTTTGCTGAATTACAAAATAATAAATACAACCTTCTCTCTTTTGGCCTAATGTATTCATGCTCACAGGCACACATCACATGGGCCTAACACTACACTGACTCATAAGAATTCTATTCCTTTAAGTATAGTTTTTTTTACAAGCTCTTTATACCCCTGGAAAAAAAAAGTGAGCTTTGAAATCTTGTCCTAACTCCTTTGTAAGCTTAACTCATCAGAACAAGTGCAAGGTCTTGAAATATCTCTTCTGTGCAATAAAAAGAAACCAATATTTTGAAGCCTGGTCTAACAGATAGAAAATAAATAACATTGCCCTATATTAGCTACTCAGGATTTACAATGATTTTAGGCATAAAAATGGCAATGCAACTCTTATGTGATCTTAATTATTTAATTAAATCAAATTCATTTTGAATAATAATAAGGATGAAAAAAGACAAAACCTATTCCCCAAACTCAATGTTCCTAATAGTGATGGAGCATGCATACCATCCATAAATGTGTCAAATTATCAAAAATGATGAGCAAAGCCATACCGAAGGGTAAAGACAAATAATTTATTGCAAATTTGAGTCACTTGTTTTTAATGTAATAGAAATTTCTCTTCACGTGTCTCAATTTGTGACCATCAAAATCTTAGATCAAGACCACCCCTCCTACAACAAGATGTGTAGCAATAGAGAAATTTATGAAATTCATTAATTGTCAGGATAGTTACGAGTTCCATGTTCTTTGTTTCTATCACATATATGTGCATATATTTCCTGTGGGGGTTGAGATGGGTTATCCTGGGAGTTGTGATAGGGGAGCTAAGATGGGAGAGTAAAGGGTGCCCTGCTTCCCTCAATCTCTCTCTCTCTCTCTCTGTCTCTCTCTCTCTCTGTCTCTCTCTCTCTCTCTCTCTCTCTCTCTCTCTCTGTCTCTTTCTCTCTCTCTGTCTCTTTCTCTCTCTCTGTCTCTCTCTGTGTCTCTCTCTCTCTCTCTCTCTCTCTCTCTCTCTCTCTCTCTGTCTCTTTCTCTCTCTCTGTCTCTTTCTCTCTCTCTGTCTCTCTCTGT
>NC_058130.1:193675404-193698695 GCF_016433145.1 Gracilinanus agilis
TCTCTCTGTCTCTCTCTCTCTCTCTCTCTCTCTCTCTCTCTCTCTCTCTCTCTCTCTCTCTCTCTCCCTTCCCTTCTTTCTCTCTCACACACACAAGAAAATAAATCACTTCAAAACAAAGGAAAACAAGAGTAACTCATCTCACTGGGGTAAGAAGAGAAAGTAGCTGAGGCAGCACAGCATCTGTGAAAACTGGCATCACTTGGACCAGTCCAACATGCTATATGACTCCAGCAGAAGCAACTAAGCTGCAGAGTAGGAACAAGCCCAATCCAAGCCACTCAACAAAGATATAGAAGGCAGAGAGGGCAGGAAATTCACAAACTCACTTGGCAGCAGAGTAGTAGACCCAAGAACTGCATGAACCTACCCACTCCCAGTGGCAGCAGAATGACTGATGCAACAGTGCAGCAGAGTGGGGGAACTGTCCAGCCCAAGCAACTAAGCAGGGGCAGGTAAAGCAGCAGAGCAGGGATCAGCCCAGCACATGTGGAAACTGGTAATACAGAGTACTGAATTTAGTTGGACAAAGCTGCTACAAGCCTCCCAATAGCAAGCAAGCAGGGCCATACTCTTGAAAGCACTCTGTGGGAAACAAAGGCAACCAAGCCTACCCCAAACACTAGAGAATACTGTGCAAGACTGGAGCTCCCTTTACCAAAGGAACAGAGAAGAAGCTCAGCAGATAGATGAGGTAATGTGGGGTGGTGGTGGAGGGAATAATTGTAACAATGAGAAAAGATATAAAACCTTGATCTTAGAAAGTATCTTTAGTGACAGAGAAGACCAAAATATTAACTAAGAAAATGATAACAATGCCATAAAAGAAACATGTAAAGCCTCAAAAGAAAGTGTGAAAGCATGTAAGGTCCCAAAAGAAACCCTTGGAAGAAATTAAAAATAAGTTTAAAAGTAAAATAATAATAAAATTGAGGAAAAACTAAACAGGTAGTAGGGAAAAATCACAGAAGAAATCAACTCCATAAAACTAGAGTAGGTCCAAAGGAAATGTAGGCACAAAAATAATCTGAAGGAAACAAATCTCTAAGGAATAGGATAGTCCAGCAAGAAATGGAGGTCAGAAAAAAACTATGTAGAGTAGCATTGGTCAAATAGAAAAGGAAACACAAAAACTCAAGGAAGAAAATAATTTTCTAAAAAAATAGAATTAGACAAATAGAAGCTAATTAATCCACAAGACATTAGGAAACAAGATAAAGTTTAAGAAAATCTAACATAGCATGTTGGGAAAATGACTGATCTGGAATATAGATCTAGGAAAGATAATGTAAAGATTATCAGAATACTTAAAAGCCATAATCAAAAAAAGCCTAGACACTGTATTATAAGAAATCATCATGGAATAGATTATCTTCTTTTTAAGTTATACTTGGGTTTCTGTCTTGACAAGATGAGTCTTTGGATAAGATATAAATAATCAAGCAACATTTGATCAGATACTATCATACTGTCATAGTAGTAGGCACATAGGGGTAGGGGCATGATGTAGACCTTTGATTTCACTGGTATATGGATTTCATTTTATTTTTCCCAACTCTAACAGACAACTAAGACTCTTTTATTTAGAAAACAGTCTACAAATTTTAAGTTTAGACATATGAATAGAAATAGGATGACTTTAATGGTTTCAATGACCACAGAACAGTTAACTTTCTTTTTTTTTTTAATTTACTAATCTGGTGAGGATTGATATATCAGAACAAAATATATCATTTTTAAATGCTGCCCCCTTAAAGGACTTTTCAATATTGAACAAACTTTTAAAAGCGTTTCAATATTTCCTATGTACAGAATCTAGACACAATGAGAGGTACAAAAATAAATAAGTGATGGTCTCTGTTCTTTGGGCTCTAAAAAGATATTAGGGGAAATATTGTGCATACACTCATAACTATAATGCAGATTATAATGTCAAATTGTCATAATTAAGATATAAAAAGTGCTATAACAGATAAAAGGGAACAATTTCCAACTTTAGGGGAAGGAGAACTCTACCTAAGTGGTAACATTTGAGTTATGATGGGGCATCCATCCAATCATGCAACAAATGTTTATGTCTCTTACAAGAATTTTAAATGTGTGTATGTGTGATCTATCTCTTCTGATAGTTTTTAAAAGCCTATGAATATCTTCTCAGTATAATGATTTTAAATACATAAAATAAAATATATACAATTAAAAACAAAGCCAATTATATTGAAATATTGTAGAGATTTTTCCCCATCTATATCCACTGACCCCATAAAGTCTCAGACTGAGAATTTTTGGTCTGTTGTTTGTGGGACACTATGGCAGGGAGAAGAAGAAAAAGGAAAACAGATAAAGGCAGCTCCTATTCTTTGCATGTGAAAGCTAAGATATGAACACAAATAACTACTAAATTTTATATTACAAAGTGAATTAAAAGGTTTCAAAATGTTATTATAGAGATTCCAAAAGAGGGGGTGAAAGATAATTACTTACCAGAGATCTTCAAGAATTGATAAGATGTAAAAATGAGATATTGACATTGGAAAAAGGAAGATATTTCAGTTTAAGAGATTAGCACAAAAAAGATACGAGGTAGGGGAGTGAGAGACTTTCTGGAATAGAATGTAAGTCATTTGGTTGGGGTTAGGATGTGTGAAAGGAAAGAATAACAGAGTAAGATACAAGAGTTTATTAATTGCCTATTACATATACACTGTGCTTGGTGCTGGGAATAAATAAATCTGGAAAGGTAGATTGGAGCTGAACAGTGGGCAGAGAGCTTTGAATACCTCAAATATTTGAGCTTTCTTTGGCAAACATTTTAAATTGCATGCCAGAATATCCAGACATTGCAAGTTGATTCTAGACCAATTGGTAGTTGAAATAATAAATTAGTATTTGGAAATAGTTTATATAGGGACATTTTCTACTGAGAGCAAAGAATCTGCCACTTAATGTTCCAAATGTTAACCTAGAGACTAGAAAGAAAAATATTTGCTAAAATAACTGGTTTACTCAATATATCTGATCTGATGCTATAATGCTCCATTATTTTGGCAAAATGCTTTTATTTAAAAATAGATCAGTGAGCAAATTCCCCTAACTTTACTGAGGAAATTATCAAGGATCAAAAAAAGTTGATATGACAAAGTTATACAGTGAAGCCGTAGGAGAATTAGAACTAAATGTCCTAGATTAAAACAATTTCTAGCTAAAGGAACATAGCATTTTCACTTTCCCAACTCTCTCTAGCAAACACATAAAATTTTTTTATTAAAAAAAAGTCTACAAATTTTAAGTTTGGACATATGAATAGAAATGCAGATAGAATGGCTTTAATTATTTCAATAACCATAGAGCAGTTAACATTATTTTTAATATACTGATATTTTATTTTTAACTCAACTACATGAAAAATAATTTTAACCTTCATTTTAAGTAAAATTTTCCCCTCCCAGCTTCCTTCCCCCACCCCAGATAGCAAACAATTCAATATAGATTTTATATGTCTAATAATATAATACCTCTTTCCATATTAGTCTTTTTTGTTAAAGAGATCTCAAAAAAATGAAAAGTGAATAAAATGAAATATAGTATGTCTCATTCTGCATTCAGATTCTATTAGTTCTTTCTCTGAAGGCAGATGGCATTTTTCACCATGAATCCTTGAAGATTTTTTTGGAACATTGTATTGAAAGGAATAGCTAAATCATGCATAAATTTTATTCATCATACAATATTGCCTTTTCTGTGTACAATGCTCTCTTGGTTCTGCTCACTTCACTTTGCATCAGTTCATGTAGGTCTTTCCAGGTTTTTCTCAAATCATCCTTCATATGTTTTCTTTCTTTAAATTCTCTATGGCTACATAATTCATGTTCTTTCTCTCCTCTCCACCCCTCTGGCCCCACCACAGTTGATGTGTATTTCCACTGGGTTTTACATGTGTCATTGATCAATACCTATTTCCATATTATTGGTAGTTGCACTGGAGTGGTCATTTAGAATCTACATCCTAAATCATATCCACATCAACTGTGGTGGGGCCAGAGGGGTGGAGAGGAGAGAAAGAACATGAATTATGTAGCCATAGAGTTCTGTGTTTCTACTCCCATTGTTCCTCCTCTGAATGTGAATAGTGTTCTTTTTAATAAGTCTCTCAGAATTGTCTTGGATCATTGCATCACTGCTAGTAGAGAAGTCCATTACATTCGCTTTTTACCATAGTGTATCAGTCTCTGTGTATAATGTTCTTCTGGCTCTGCTCCTTTCACTCTGTATCAATTCCTAGAGGTCATTCCAGTTAACATAGAATTCCTCCAGTTCGTTATTCCTTTGAGCACAATAGTATTCCATCACTAACAGATACCACAATTTGTCTAGCCATTCCCCAATTGAAGGACATACCTTTGTTTTCTAGATTTTTGTCACCACAAAGAGTGTGACTATAAATATTTTTACAAGTCTTTTTCCTTATAATCTCTTTGGGGTATAAACCCAGCAGTGGTATGGCTGGATCAAAGGGCAGGCAGTCTTTTAGTGCTCTTTGGGCAGAAGCATAACTCTTAAATTAGGTGAGGACTAGGTGAGAAATCCCTCAAAAATTGTAATCCAGGAAAGAAAGGAAAACCAACCAAAAAAAAGAGCCCTCAGTCCTTTCTGACCACTTTATTCTTTTGAAAAATTGGTAGTAGGGGAGAAGTATTGGGATTGACAGAACCACATTGTTAATTGGAGATGTTAAAGATGGCTCATGAGCCTCATGTAACCTAACACTCTCCCAAGTGCAAACTAACCCAGATTAAAATGCAAGTGGGAAATATTTAATAAGATAGATAGAAATAAAATAAAATAAATATAGTCCACAGGGTCACATATTAAATATGATTTAGTGGACCCCATTTCTATCACCTCTCTACTAGAGTAATACTGAGAACATTGCAAAGGAAGTTCTATACTTATTCAGTAATTGTTTAAAAACAAAAAAAAATTATAAAAATAACAACATAGCTCAATTATAGTGACTATTATAAGATAGTATATGAGCCAATTTAATTTTTATTCTTGAATTCCTAATAAAGGCTATTTCATGTGTGAAAGCAATCTAGAGTGTTTTTAAGAGAATTTCAACAAAATGATAAAAGATGTGATTATGGAGTTGTGTGGGTAAAGCAGTAACCTATTAAACTAAACATTTCATAAGTACCAGTTTAGCACACATGCTGTTCAAATGTTATCTCTTGATCTTTCTACATGACTAGTCTACTCCATTAGAAGAAGAATTTTGGCATAAAAAGATGGGTTTTATTTTAGGGAGAAATGTAGAGTTGTTAAAGGCTATACTGAATTTACTAAATGCAATCCAACTTATTTTCTTCCTTTTATCCAAATATGATCCCAGTCATGTTCTATGTGCACTGTATTCCTTAGTCAGAAGTACTGATGGACCAGCTCCATGGACTTTCTATGTAACTAAACATTATAATCTAGATCATATGTATTCTTTTTATACTTATTTTTCCCTTAGATTTATTGTCAGACTTTCTCCTTTTTAAGAGATTATTACTTTATTTATAAAAGGTTCCATAGTGTTCCAGGTTTCATGAAATAAATACAGTGTCATTTATAAGTTAGAACATCTGGAAAATTTCAATATATATGGGGAAGTCAATGAAAGGTAACACAGTTTTTGAACATGAATATTTGGGAGTTGGTGGTACTACAGAAATAGGAGACCCAGAAGAGTAACTTTGAGATTAAAATACTAGCCATCCACCAAACAACAGATGCCATCTCCCACCTTTGTGCCTTCACATCAGCTTTCCCACATGCCCAATTATGGATTTTATTTTTATCACTGCTTCTTTAGAATCTTTACTTTCCTTCAAAGCTTTTTATGTTCCAAACTGATCCATGAAACCTTTTATGCTACCCTTGGTTGTTAATCTCTCTTCATCCTCAAACTACTTTGCATCTATTTGTCAGTGGCCATGTTATATTTTACCAGTCAAATTTAATCTCTTTGAGAGAAGGGGCTATTATGGTTTTATCTTTTTTTGTATAACCAATTCTAAACACAGTGCCTGTCACTAGAAGGTACTCAGTATATGTTTTCTGATTGTTTTGTGCTTTTCTTTAGTTCCAAGTATAATGCCTTCAATATGTATTCATTAAAGTGAATTAATTGAATGTGGAGGGGTTTTGGTTTTAAATATGTTTTTAGTTTATAATGATAGTTGGAGATATGGATCTGGAGGTTTGGAGAAAGTAGTTTTGACTAGATATATAGATTTGGGAGTTATCCCTAGTGCTCTGGAAGTTAATGAAATTATTGAAGGAGAGGATATAGAGAAAGGAGAGAAGAGATCCAATTCAAAACTTTGGAGAATTGCTACCTTAAAAAGTCAAAGAAAGGAAAATAAACCACTGAAAGGATCAAAGAACAACTAGTTTTAGGAGGGGGTCATCTGAGCTTCATTTGATATCTAATATTTTCTAAGCTGTCTAAACTTAGTGAAATTTAGGATAACAAACATTATAAATCCTTTTTTTTGTATTCATGACATTAATAAGTAACATCTATGGGTCTTCATTTTTCTTTATAATCTACATTGCTTCACTCTGAATGTTCTATAATTTGAAAAAAGAAATTGATTATATGAGCGATTTTTCATAGTATACATGTTTTGGGGCTTAAGGGAACAATTTAGTCTTCAATATGGAAATTTTCTGTTTAGAGTTAACTGATATCCTTTGACCCAGAAATACTACTAGGCCTGTATCTCAAAAAGATTTAAAAAGTGGGGAAAGGACCTGCTTGTGCAAAAATATTCATAGCAGGTTTGTTTGTTTGTTTTGGTGATGGTAAAATATTGGAAATTGGCGGGGGTGGATTTTTATCGTTTAGGGAATGACTGAACAACTTGTGGAATTGTAATGGAATATTACTGTGCCATAAGAAAACGTATGACTATAAATATTTTTGTACATGCCTTTTTCCTTATGATCTCTTTGGGGTATAAACCCAGCAATGGTATGGCTGGATCAAGGGGCAGACAGTCCTTTAGCACCCTTTGGGCATAGTTCCAAATTGCACTCCAGAATGGTCGGATCAATTCACAACTCCACCAGCAATGCATTAATGTCCTAATATTGCCAAATCCCCTAATTTAGCAATTTTCAAGGTTTGAGGTAGTACCTCAGAGGTGATTTAAATTTCTCTAATTATAAAGGATTTAGAACACTTATTGATAGTTTTGATTTCTTTATCTGAAAATTGCCTATTCATGTCCCTTTCCCATTTATCAATTGTGGAATGGCTTGATTTTTGTATAATTGATTTATCTCCTTATATATTTGAGTAATTAGACCTTTGTAAGGGTTTTTGTTATAAAGATTTTTTCCCAGTTTGTTGATTCCCTTCTAAATTTGGTTGCATTGGTTTTGTTTGTACAAAAACTTTTTAATTTAATGTAATCAAAATTGTTTATTTTACATTTTGTAATTTTTTCTAACTCTTGATTGGTTTTAAAATCTTTCCTTTCCCAGAGATCTGACGAGTAAGTATTCTGTGTTTGCCTAATTTACTTATAATTTCCTTCTTTATATTCATTGCATTCACTGATTCTGAATTTGTCTTGGTGTAGGGTGTGAGATGTTGGTCTAAACCTAATCTCTCCCATACTGTTTCCAAATTTTCCTAGCAGTTTTTGTCAAATAGTGGATTTTTGTCCCAAAAAGCTATGCCCTTCAATTAGGGAATGGCTGAACAAATTGTGGTATCTGCTGTTGATGGAATATTTTTGTGCTCAAAGGAATAATGAGCTGGAGGAATTCCATGTGAACAGGAATGACCTCCAGGAATTGATACAGAGTGAAAGGAGCAGAACCAGGAAAACATCATACACAGAGACTGATATACTGTGGTAAAATCAAACATAATGGACTTCTCTACTAGCCACGATGCAATGGTCCAGAACAATTATGAGGGACCTATGAGAAAGACAGCTATCCACATTTAGAGGAAGACTGTGGGAGTAGAAACACAGAAGAAAAATAACTGTCTGATCACATGAGAGGATGGGGATATAATTAGGGATACTGACTCAAAACAATCACCCTAGGGCAAATATCAATAATATGGAAATGGGTCTTGATCAATGACATATGTAAAACCCAGTGGAATTGTGCATTGGCTATGGGAGGAGGTAACAAGAGGGTAGGGATAGAACATGAATCCTATAAGTATGGAAAAATGTTCTAAATTAATTAATTCATTATTTCTCAAAAACCTGGAAAATAAATAAATAAATGAGATCTAAATTTGTTTAACAGCAACCAAAAAAGAGTGATGCTCCTTTTTAAATTTAAATTAGTATGACCTACAGAAATCAGGCAGTTTGTCACTGAAATTGCATTCCAAGCCTTTGTCACAAGGCAGAAGTGACTGAGTTTGCTTTCTGCTATAATAGCTAGTAGAATTCAAGCAAAGGTCACAGCCATGTCCCTGTGAGGCATACCTATAGGAACACTGCAATAGAACAATAGAGAATTAGCCTTCAAGTCTTGAATTACTGAGTTTAAAATCTTGCCTCTGCGGACATGATTGGAGATGTAGAGCTGAAACAACCACACCAATGCAACTAACAACAATTTGGAAATAGGCCCTGAACAAGGACACATGTTACAACCAGAAATGTGCGTCGGCCATGGGTGGGGGGAAGAGTAGGGGGTGAAGGGGAAAGTAGGGGCATGAAGCATGTAAACAGGTTAAAAATGAATATTGATAAATGTTTAAAATAAAATTTTATATAAAAAAATCTTGCCTCTGACACATACTGGTTTTATGATTATGGGAAAGCCACTTAACTTTAGAATACAAGCTTCAAAAGGATGATCTGTTGAACTGAATCAATGATGGATATTTCAATTCAAGCAATTCCCCAGATGAGAGGTATCAAACTCCTGATCCAAAGGCCATTTATTTAATTTGATTTTCACACCACTTCTCAACATCAGTAAAATCACAAGTATAGTGAAATGCATACATATACATATAATTCTTCATTTCTCTCTATATATGCATACATATGAGTATTCATCTATAATATAGATTTCTACATATACTTACCACATTTATTTCATAATAGCAAAAGTTTAAAAGTAAAGAGAGATGCAGAAAAGTAGCTACTAATGTCTAATTGTTATAACTCATCTTCTCTATATGAGAAATATATGCTTCTATGTCATTAAGGTTCCATATAAATTTTATTTTCTTTGATACTGACAGCAAAGCTGTTAATATAAGCCTAAAACTTTTCCTTAAACAATATATTTAACACATTTAAATTAAAGATACTCACTGTTTCCTTTCCTGGTTGTACCTCTGCCTGTAAACAAGTTTACACACCAGTAATCAAAGTAATTGAGTGGTCTGACAGTAACAAAAATACTATGGGCTGTTAATAAAACTAACAAAATGAAAGATGAACCAGCAGTTACAGAAGCTAAAAATTAACAAAAAAAAAGTTTTAATTAGAAATGTAGAGTGATGGAGCTTCTGGTTAAGATAAAAATAATTCATTCTTTGGATTTCCAGGATGTTCAGCAAATTTTCTCTCATTCACTAGGAACATGATTATCTGAGGATTATAATCGTTAATTTTATTGATAAATTTTGTTTTGATACAATAGATACTTCCCAGTAAATACCTAAACAAACCAGTTGATACAATACAATCTCCACTTAACAATTTCTTAATTAATAACAGAAAGAAGAGATATATCTTTTAATTTGGAAAGTATAGTACTGCTACTGCCTATTTTATCTGATCAGAATTTATAATTTTTCCACATTGATTTTTTTAAAAATCCTTACTTTCTTAGAATTAAAACTACATATCGGTTCCAAGGACAAAGAGTTGTGGTAAGGGCTAGGCAATGAGGTTAAAATGACTTGCCTGGAGTCTCCCAGCTAGAAAATGTCTGGGGCCAGATTGCTCTGATGTCATATTTAAACCCAAGACCTCCTCTTTCTAAGCCTGGTACTCTATCCATTGAACCATTCAATATTGATTTTATGTAAATTGTTACACTCCTGTTTACTGTTTGTGTTGTTTTTTAAGAAATATCTTTGTTATTGTGCATCACCACATGTAAACATTCAAATGTTTTTCTGAATTCTAATATCCTTTAGTAATTGTCATTACTTTATTTGCTATTGCATTATATTCTTGGAACATTCTATTAAAATTCCCATTCCATTATTCATTCAGATATAACCCCCAATCTTTGGGCACATTTGCTTTCTCAAATAATTCTGTTATGAATGTATTTCTAAATATAGGTCTTTTTTTTCCTTTTTTCTTCTTCCTTGGGTCAGGAACTTCCTTAGAGTACCATCCAACTAGCAAAATCTCCCAGACATCAGATAGAAATGCAGGTCAGTAATTTTTTTTTGCATCTTTGCTTCCTTCATTGGTATGTAGTGAAATTTTGAGATTTTTTTAGTTTAAATTTCTCTGATCATTAGTGATTATCCCAAAATTTTCAAGTGCTTATTAAATGTTAAAATTTTTTTCTTTTTAAAACTATTTTTTTCATTCTTTGGTTAATGATCTATTAATGAAAAGCACCTCTATTTAAATAATTTCCAAAGGTGGCATTTAATAAAAATGATTTCTTTTCATCAGAACAAGCTTTCTCTTTATTCTAGCCACATTGATTTTATCTATGATAAAGCTTTTTAGTTTTATATGATTTACATTTTTTATTTTG
Organism: Gracilinanus agilis; assembly: GCF_016433145.1. Lineage (NCBI taxonomy): Eukaryota > Metazoa > Chordata > Mammalia > Didelphimorphia > Didelphidae > Gracilinanus > Gracilinanus agilis. The sequence goes on from NC_058130.1 coordinate 193,686,172, forward strand.
CCTTTTATGATTTCTTTTCTTATATATGCTTACAAACTATTTCATTGTTCACAGTTTTGTAAGACATATCCTTTCCTTCTCAAACATCTTATGGCACTACTTATTTTTTATTTAGCTCATTTATATATTTAGAACGCATTGTTGAACAAAACATAAGATGTAAGTATAGGAATGGTTCACACATTCCCTTCTGAGAGGCAAATAAAGGAGAGTTTATTTTTTATTAACAGGCCAACAACAATAATTTCTTGAAACATTTGTTAATTCCATATTTTAGGGCCCATAAGTATTGACAGGAAGGTCACCAAGAAAATAATTATATTTTATATGCCAAAATATATTACAGGAGGAAATAAACATTTGCAAACAACTTGGTACAAATCTCCAAATTAAAATATATCATTTGATTCTGAGTTGCCTCATTGCAGAGTTCAGAATAAGTGAAGATGGCAAGAAATAATGGAAACTTCAAATCAGGAATAATCAATTCAAGAAGTCAAAGACCTGTAGATTATATGCAGAACCATGACAGTGTCATGAATAATTTCTTTGAGAAAGGAAATGATAAATAATGGAAGTAGCAGGAACTTATAAATATAACAAAAATGAAACTTGTATTTTAATGGATAGAACATGATTCATTACTGATTCAGAAGTCATTCCTGAATCAATGGCAAGTCAATCTACTTATTAGAAGAAAGAGAAAAGCTAGTATAAAGAGTGAAGAAAAAACAGTAGAAAAATATAAGATATGCAACCAAAACATCTATATTCCTGCCTATTCAGACAAGTTATTGAAAAGAAATCAGATGTGGATTAAAACAGATAAAGATACAGATTATATTACATACTAAAATTTAACCAGTGTAATTAAATTGTCAACAAGAAAACCAAAGCTCCGGAGAAGTGTCCTAGTTTCCAAATGCTTGACTTACTTGCCAAGTAGAAATATATAGCTGTCAATGACGATGCCTATTTTGAATATAAAATCATTTGAATATAAAAAAATGTATAATTTAACAGATTTGACAGATTCATAGATTACTAGATCTGAAAGGAACCACAGAAATTATCTAATACAATCTCTTCATTTTACATTTGAATTAACTGAGTCATAAAATGATGAAATAACTTGAAGGAGACAACAGAGCCAGTTAATGTCACAGATATTTAATAGTGTAGAACGTGGATCCATAATTTCTTTAATGCAAGAACTCACTGATAAGAAAAATATTTCTAAATAGGATGGCATTTTCTCTTTAGTCTAATTCTAGTGCCACCTTCCTTTTTATTAGCTCCAATTTATTTTCTTGTTTGTTTTGTAAATAGATATTTGCACTTTGTCTCCTCCATTAAGCACTTTAAGGTTCTTGACTGTAGGGACTGAGAATATTGTTTGTATGTTTTTGCTTCATCTTTCTTTGAATTCCCAGCACTTAGTTTAGTGACTGACACAAAGAAGGCACTTAAAATATTTATTGACTAACTAACTTAAAATTTTGGAGAATTGCTTAAAGCACTGAGAAGTTATGTGACTCTGTGTGTGTGTGTGTGTGTGTGTGTGTGTGTGTTTAATAATATTAAACAATGAAGTGTAGAAAAGCTATAAAAAATCTGTCTTACAACTTTGGCATAATACTGAAATAATGCATAACTGATCAATATCCTCTAGTAAATAAAAATTTCAGATGAAAGGCATTTTTAAAAATTTCCATCTTCTTTGGACAGAAGAGTTCATAACCGAAATACTGACATATTAATTTGCCTCAAAAATACAGTGCAATTTACAGCAATAGCCATATGACTGATAAACAATGCTCCCTAGAGAGTTAAATTTCTACTTCCTAAAAGCTAGATCTGAAGCTATTTCTAGGGATTCTAAATTTAAAGTAAAAGCTCATCTCCTGTGCCATTCAGCCTATAAAATGGGTATCTCAGAATATAAAATGGCACAAAAATTGGATAATTACACATAAATAATCTCACAAAACAGAAACTATCAAATTACATTTATGGGGATGTAATAAAAATTCTAAAATTTGCTGATGTTTAAAGAACCAAAATTTTAAAACTAAGATTAAAAATCTTATGTTGAAAAATGTATATTTGCTTGGTACCTAATTGGGAGTTATACCAGATTGATTATATAAACAATTCAAAGAAACATAACAAGACATAAAATGATGGGATTTGAAGCAAATTGTGCCAAAAGAAATTATTCAAAAGCATATTTTAAATGATCACTCAACAAAATCAAATATCACATAACTTAAATGACTTCTCTTGGATAAAAAAAAAACAATCAAGAACTTTCTTTCAATTTAGTTTAAGTTTATATAAGTATATATGTTGTGTAATACAGAAAGAGTAATCAAACTGGATCCTATTTTCCAAGAAGAAGAGTAAAGCTCCCCTTTTAACAGGAAGTAAGTGGCAATCCAAAGGAAAGCAAACTTTTTCCCCACCAGGCAAGGAGGTCTATTGTCCAAAGCAGAAACCCTAACTTAGAGACTTCACTTTTAGCTTGTGGCAATTAACCAGATTCTAGTTTTTGAAGGTTAAACCACATTTGCTTAATAATCTCAAAGCAGTACAAAACTTCAAAGTTCTCCCCTCCTAACTACAGAATTCTCTTGCTGGTGATTTATAAACAGATGTTGGAAATAGGACATTATCCTAATTTCCCTAAGTATACTATCTGTGGACATAGCTTTTTATATTTTCTTTTTATAAAAAATATACATAAGACTTTATCTCTGTTTTTCTCCCTTTCAATTATCAAAATTACTCAAATCTGAAATGCATACTCCTTTTGACTTATGAATAATTTATTTCTGAGTTTATGGTACCTCTCCATATCAACAAAAGATAGCCACTTGGAAATGTAAATGGTGAAAATACAATATTATTTTGAGAATTACAAAAAGCCATAACATGATAGAATTAATGATAAGTTCTAGAAAAATAAAAAATGATAAATTAAGAATTTTTATTTCTTTAGAACAACTAAATATTAAGATTATTCTGATTTGAAACAAAGGATCCAGTTACATTTAAAAAATTCATACAGTAGTAGTAAATAGCAATTTATCAGATTATTATAGTTGGAGAAATTTTTCCTTTCTGATCCTCTGACTCCCACTGCTCACTAAGCAACATCTCATTTTTTAATTTGATTTCCTATGTAGACCTGTCTACCTAGAAAGAGGTAAGAGTCTTTGTAGACTACTATCATGGTCATTGGATTAAGTATATTTCTCATTGTATATAAGTAATTGGCATTCTCATGGACAGAGATTGGCTAAACCAATTCTACAGGGCCTCAGTGTCTCTGCGTGCTTGAATAAAATTGGAATCATGAACCTTCAAAGTAAAAATCAGGCCCTATACAGTTGTTGTCCTACCAGTGTTCACCTCCTGGTTTTTTCCTCTGGCCCATGAAAACCAAAAATAGTCTACTTGTCTCATTTTATTTTCAACAATATAAAGTAAATTAAAACAAAGTTATAGAGCATATAATTAAGTGTGAAAGATTAGCTGGAAGAAGAAATTCTAATGTGATGATTCACTGTTTCTTTCTAGTATATTCTTAGAGAAATTATTTTTCTTCCTTAGTTTATAGACTCATGAAATATTATCAGAGGTCATTTTTTATATTTTAATTACAGAAAAATTTTGAAATACTTATCTTCTTCCATTTTTCAATAATTTATCTTTGATTTGTAATAAAGCATGATAAATTATGATCACAACAGGGTAGTCAATGTAAGATAAGTAAAAAAATTAGAAAGCAAAATAAAATCAATTCTCACAAGATTTCTATTTGTAGTAGAAAGTGCTGATTCCAAATAGGCTTGAAGTTAGAAAACATGGGCTTGAATTATGGTTCTGTAACTTTGTAGCTGTGTCATCTTGGGCAAGTCATTGTCCCTTCCCAAAGCCATGGTTTTTGCTTTTGCAAAATGGGATAATGAAATGAGGTTTCTTCCTACCTCAGCTATTTTGTGATCTCCAATATATTTCATATGTAATTCTGCTATATAATTGGATGATTTTTAAATTTTATATGCTGAAACAGATAGCAGTGAAATTGATTTATCATTAGGTAATTTTTATTTCTCTAAAAGGTCATCTCTCGATTTCTAATATTATATACATATAATATGACTATATACACCACAAGGACTCGTGTCATTCAAGAAGTTCATTAGGAAGGTGATTTACCTAGCAATGAAAAGGATAGATTGGATGTTGGAAGATTAATTACAAGGATAATACAAAAATCTAGGCAAAAAAAGAGATAAGGACCTGAACAACAACAATTGTACCAGGAATAGAAAGAGCAGAAGATAGCCAACAGTGATAGTTTGGAAAATATAAATAGGCAAGGAATAATTAATAATCAAAGTGATTTGGCAACCAATTGAATGTCAGTTATAATGGAGAGGTAAGGATCTAAGAAGATACCCAAATTTTAAGCCTAGATAATCCAGAATATGATGGCATATTCACCAGAAAAAGAGATTTTGGGAAGGAGACAACAGATTTAGGAGGAGGCATTGATGAATTCACTTTGGCAGAATGGGGAAATGTAAGTAGAAATATCTATTATGCAGTTGCAGTTGTGACTGAAAACACTGGGGAAAAGTTGGAAATGGTTTACCCAGTTAAGATGGCAGCAGAGTAAAAAGCAGCTACTTAACCTCTCCTAACCGAAGCATATAGGACTCCTCAAGGGGATATAAAAACAAATCCAGATGAAAGAAAGTACCCCACAACAGGGCGCAGCATTGAAGGTACGTGGAATCAGGGCATTTCCATGCTATAAAGGGATGAAACAGCTCTCACTAGAGCACGAGCTGAGCAACCCCCTCCCACACCCCCCACATCACCTACAGTGCCAAGGCCAGCACACAAGAGTTAAAGCAGGTTTGGGGCACCCATTAAGCAATCAGCAGCTCCAGGGCCTGCTCCTATGAACAGCAAGACTTAGGACACCAAGAGGCTAAAGAACACACACAGACTTTGAACACAGACCTTGAGGGCAGGTGAGGGTGAAGATATTGACATATGAACAGACAAGGATCTTGAGTACAGGCTTGGACCTCTAGTGGAGACCCTGTGCAGACTGGTGCACAGCTGTGGAAGCAGTGCCCTGAGACTGTTGAAGGAGCCTCGGGCATAGGGGCATACAGGGGGACCACCAGGAGGTTTGACCCTGAGAACAACAAGACCTGAGACCTCGGGAGCCTATAAAGAGCAGACAGACCCTCAGTGTGAGGATAAAGCTGAGAAGGTGCAGGGCTAAAAATGGCAAGCCAAAATTGGGAACCCCAGAAGAGAAAGATCATCAAGAAGAAATCTATAACACTCAACAACTTTTACACGGAGAAAATCTAGACAACAGAGCAAACAGCAGAGGAGAACAAACAAGTAATCATATCCAAACCTTCCCAAAATAATGAAAATTGGTCACAAACTATTGAAGAGTTCAAATCTGAGATGATGAGAAAGATGGAAGAGATCTGGCAAGAAAATAACAGTTTAAAAGGCAGAATTTTGCAATTAGAAAGTGAGGCTCAGGAATCAAATGAACTGATAAGCAAATTAAACACCAGAAACGACCAGATTGAAAAGGGAAACCAAAAGATTATAGCTGAAAACCAGTCCCTAAAGGCTAGAATTGAGCAATTAGAAGCTAATGATCTCTCAAGACAGCAAGAACAAATAAAAGAAAGTCAAAAGACTGATACAATAGAAGGAAACATGAAATATCTCAATGAGAAAGCAACAGACCAAGAAAACAGGTCTAGAAGAGACAATCTGAGAATCACTGGATTTCCTAAAAAAGCAGAAATTAATAGAAATTTGGACTCCATGCTAAAAGAAATTATTCAGCAAAATTGCCCTGAAGTTCTACAATAAGAGGGTAATATAGACATTGAAAGGATCCATAGATCACCTTCTACACTAGACCCTGAAAAGACAACCCCCAGGAATATAAGCCAAATACAAGAGCTTCCAAGTAAAAGAAAAAAATCTTACAAGAAGCCAGAAAGAGAATTCAAATATCAAGGAGCACCAATCAGGATCACACAGGATCTGGCAGCATCCACACTAAAAGACCGAGAGGCTTAGAATATGATATTCAGAAAGGCAAGAGAACTGGGTCTACAACCACAGATCACATACCCATCCAAACTAACTATATACTTCCAGGGGAAAGTTTGGGCATTCAATAAGATAGAAGATTTCCAAGTATTTGCACAGAAAAGACCAGGACTAAATGGGAAGTTTGATATCCAACCACAAAAATCAAGAGAAACATGAAAAGGTAAATAAGAAACAGAGGGGAAAGAAAGAAAACTCATATTTTTTAAAAATTTGCCTCTTTAAGGGATTCGATAAGATCTAATTATCTGTATTCCTATGTGGAGAAATGCTATGTATAATTCTCTGTAGTGAACTCTATTCAATATTATAGTATTCACTATTATAGTGATCAGAAGAATAATTCATAGGGAGAGGGTGGAATACTAAATGGTCTAAGATGATATGGGGGGTGGGAAAGAGGGGGTGAATAGTAGGGGACACCAAGAGAAACTTGAATGAATAAGAAAAATAAGATATTCTATTACACACAAAGAGGGCATGGGAAGGGGAGGGGATGAATACTATTATAAGAAGGAGAGGAAGAGAGCATTAAGAGGTAATATTTAAACCTTACTCTCAATGTAATTAACCCTGAGAAGGAAGAGTAGCTATATCCATTGGGATATAAAACTATATCTAACTCTACTGAGAAAGTCAGAAGGGATAAACCAAGGGGAACAGGGGAGTGGGGAGGTCAAAAAAGGGAGAGGAGAAGAAGGTGGAGGGAATTCATTAGGCCTATCAAACTACCTATCAAACTACCAAAAAACTTCTTTTCTGAATTAGGAAAAATCTATAACAAAGTTCATTTGGAATAACAAAAAATCAAGAATATCAAGAGAAATAATGAAAAAAAATGTGAAGGAAGGGGCCTTGCAGTGCTAGATATTAAACTATACTATAAAGCAGCCTTCATCAAAACAATATGGTACTGGCTAAGAGACAGAAGGGAGGATCAGTGGAATAGACTTGGGGTAAATGACATCAGCAAGAAAGTGTATGATAAACCCAAAGAGCCCAACTTTTGGGACATGAATCCCCTATTTGACAAAAACTGCTAGGAAATTTAGAAAACAATATGGGAGAGATTAGGTTTAGATCAACATCTCACACCCTACACCAAATTCAGAATGGGTGAATGACTTGAATATAAAGAGGGAAAATATAAATAAGTTACGTGAACACAGAATAGTATACTAGTCAGATCTCTGAGAAAGGAAAGATTTTAAAACCAAGCAAGAGTTAGAGAAAATTACAAAATGTAAATTTAATGGTTTTGATTATATAAAACTAAAAAGCTTTTGTAGAAACAAAAACAATGCAGCCAAAATCAGAAGGGAAACAACAAATTGGGAAAAAATCTTTATAACAAAAAACTCTGACAGGGGTCTAATTACTCAAATATACAAGGAGCTAAATGAATTGTATAAAAAAATCAAGCCATTACCCAATTGGCAAATGGTCAAGGGACATGAAAAGGCAATTTTTAGGTAAAGAAATCAAAAGTATCAATAAGCACATGAGAAAGTATTCTAAATCTCTAATAATTAGAGAAATGCAAATCAAAACAACTCTGAGGTATCACCTCACACCTAGCAGATTGGCTAAAATGAAAGAAGGGGAGAGTAATGAATGCTGGAGGGGATGTGGCAAAATCACGACATTAATGCATTGCTGGTGGAGTTGTGAACTGATCCAACCATTCTGGCTGGCAATTTGGAACTATGCTCAAAGGGCTATAAAAGAATGCCTGCCCTTTGATCCAGCCATACCATTGTTGGGTTTGTACTCCAAAGAGATCATAGATAAACTGACTTGTATGAAAATATTTTATAGATGATCTTTTTGTGGTGGCAAAAAAACTGGAAAAGGAGGTTATGTCCTTCAATTGGGAAATGGCTGAACAAATTGTGGTATATGCTGGTGATGGAATACTATTATGCTCAAAGGAATAATAAACTGGAGGAATTCCATGTGAACTGGAAAGACCTCCAGGAACTGATGCAGAGGGAAAGGAGCAGAGCCAGAAGAACATTGTACACAGAGACTGATATACTGTGGTAAAATCGAATGTAATGGACTTCTGTACCAGCAGCAATGCAATGACCCAGGACAATTCTGAGGGATTTATGGTAAAGAATGCTGCCCACATTCAGAGGAAGGACTGCAGGAGAGGAAACATAGAAGAAAAAAAAACTGCTTGAACACATGTGTTGAGGTGGACATGATTAGGGATGTAGACTCGAAACTACCATACCAATGCAACTAACAACAATTTGGAAATAGGTCTTGATCAATGACACATGTTAAAACCAGTGGAAATGTGCATTGGCCATGGGTGGGGGTATTGCGGGGGGTGAAGGGGAAAGTAGAAGCATGAATCATGTAACCATGTTAAAAATGAATATTAATAAATTTAAAAAAAAAGAAAAGTTGGAAATGGAAATTAGATATTAGGAATCATCGGCATAGAAACACTCCTTGAGTTCAAGTAGGTGATTGGAAGCCTAAGGGAGGAAGTGGAAACAGGTGGAAAAAGAGAGGAAAGGAAAATTGTGAAAAGGAATTTATAACACAAGTCAATCAGAATTTTCCCCATAGCAAAGAGATTTCTCTGGTTTTTGTATGACCAGTCCTGAGTCCTTAGACTGAAGTAATTTTGGAATGGAGAAAGGCATGTCTTGATATAAATTGCCCTTAACAATTAACTCTGTACTCTAATGTCATAATCATTACATTTTCTACTACATAATTTCATTTCCTGAGTAGATTGACCTGCCAGGGGTAGCTCCCTGCAAAGAAATAAGCTCTAGTTCTTTGGGGCAGATATATTTCTCAAGTAAGACTAATAATTGGCTTCTTGGTTTATAAATAACACTCATGAATTTTATTAGAAGGAATTCACTCCCAGAGACATATTACCCTTGGCCAGTTTTTTTTAATGCACATATATACTAATGCTGAGGCAACTTGGGTGAAATGTTAGTTTTTGTTTCCTTTGGGTTTTTTAGTTTTTATTTACTTTTGAATCAGATTATTAGATTGTGATGATCCCAGGTGGAGTTTTGCCTAAAGTAGTTTTGCAGCAAAGGAGTTCATATTGGTTAAAGTTCTAATTTTCCTTTTCCTGAGTGCTAATAACACAATAACAACACAATAAAAATCAGGTACTGTTGCCTGCAAAACTGAGTACTAAACCCTTAATCAACAGATGCTCGCCATCAAAAGAACCTCACTTACCAAATCAGAAGAGATCAAGTCAAATAAATTTTCTACAGCTTAACTTAAAATTTGAGAAAATGTATCTCTTTTTCAGATCAAAGGCAAGGTGGAGTTGCAAGGCTCTCTATTTTAGAAGACTCAGTTCCAAATGACACCTTCTCTACTCTTCTACCAACTCACGCTTGGGCCTCTCCAACACTAAATTTTCCTGGCCCTTTCTTCCAACCTTGCTGCACTGATACTAGCATGAAAAGATATACAAGAATGTCTGGACCCTTCTCAATAAGATAACAAACATTGAAGTGTCTACTATGTCCAGATACTACGCTATGTTCTAGGGTTACAAAAAAAAAGAGAGAAAATTCTTTTCACTTTTCAATTCAATTCAATTGCCAAAAAAAGACAATTCTTGGCTTTGAGAAACTCATTATTGAATGGGTTAAAAATATGCCATTGACTATGTACAATCAAGCAACACACAAAATAGATAGAAACAAATCAATGGCAGGAAAGAACTAGAACTGATTTAAACTAGGATTGGGAAAAGCTTTCTGTAAAAGGTGAGATTTTAGCTAAGAGTTGAGGGGAAAAATAGAAATGGAAAGGGCTTACAGAGGTCTTCCTGTCCAGTGAACTCCAAAGTAGGGGTCAGGGTCCTCTAGTGGGAGTGAAGTTGTATGAAATTACTCCAATGGATATGGGAACACACAATCAGAAGGTATGAAGGTTCCATGAAACCATTCCTCTCATACCTGATTCTAGACTTGTTTCCAAAACAAATATACCAATCACTTCAGCATTCTATTATGCCCTCTCCCAAAATAAACTTTCTATTATTGACAACTACATGGTTCTTTCAAGGAAATTATATCCTAAAATAATCCAGGCATCTGAAGTAGTTGAACTGGCAAAATGTCCTGTCTCCCTCCTTTTCCAACTCATAGTATCCTCACTCCATTCCTCCTCCTTTCCAACACTACCACTCACCTTGTTGCTACTCAAAGCACTGAGTAGCACATAGTGGCTTTAGAGTAGCTTATTCAGTGGTACATAATCTGTCCTCACTCCCAACCATGAATACATCTGCATAAATGAACATTTTTATTGGTGAAAATCTGTAAGCATGAGATTAGGAAGCAAAGATGAGTTGCAATTACATTATTTCCCCCAAATTTTATTTCTCCATTTTCACTGAAGTACCACCAGTCTTCCAGTCTAATACATCATTGCCTTCCTCATTATACTTCACTCTTAATTCAAATGAAACTACTCTTTTAAAAGTTATCAATGAGTTTAACTTTCAAATCTGACAGCCTTTTCTCAGTCTTTATCCTTCCTGACCTCTCTTCAACATTAGACACTATTGATGTCCCTCTCTTTATGTATACTATTCTTTACTTTTTGAATTTTCATGACAGTCTTCTTCCTTGGTTTTCTTCCTATCTCTTTAACCATTTCTTCTCAGTTTCCTTTGCTAAATGATCATCCACATCATACTTCCTAACTGCTATGCTCCAAAACTTAGTTCTGAGTCATCTTCCATTCTCTTCTTTTTGCATAATCTTTCACTTAGTGATTTAATCAGCCTCCTAGGAGATGAATTATCATCTCTTTGCTGAACTTCCAGATATATATAGCCAACCCTATCTCCCTCCTGAGCTCCAGTTCCAAATCATTGGCTACCCATCAGAATAATGGAATCTGATGTCTCATAGGCATTCCAAACTTAACATGTCCAAAACCAAGTTCATTACCTTCTCTTCAAACCTCTTATGTCTTCTGACCTTTCCAATTTCTGTTGAAACAATACCATTCTATGTCACCCATTTTTACAAGTCTGACATTTTCTCTGATGTTTCACTTTTCCTCATCCTACATATCTAATTGGTTCCCATATCAACATTTCTACTTATATATCATCTCTCCCCATCACTCATGTTAATATAGAGACTTTCTCAGCAATATATATCAACACCAGTTTATCTATTTTCATCAGCCCACTTGTTACTGAATTTTATGTAGGCAGAACTATACTAATTAGGTTCATTAAATCCTTTTATATTTGCAATTATACTTCTATTGGTTTCACTGTTTTTATTTCACCCATCGATTAAAAGTCAATATAAATAACTGAAAAATATGAAATAGATGTTAAAAACATTTCATTAGCAACAACAAAACAGAATAAGAAATCATATTACATGAGTCTTCTAATATAAAGTCTTTGATAATAGGAATGCCTTTATTTGTCTATTTAAGTTGAGCCTAATCTTCCCTTTAATCTACATGCCTGTTCATATTTTTAATATCAACTTAAGTAAAAAGACATTTTGTTTAGAATATTATTCATCTGAGAACAACGTCTAGATGCTAATCTCTAGAAGTTTTAATATTTGTGCTTTTTACTAAGGCAGCAATTTATCAATTTCTCCTGAAACTGATATGGTTTTTGATATAACAAGAATCAGAAACAGACTTCAAATATTATAGGGCATATAATAATAGTGATGGTGATGATAATAAGAAAATTACTTCATCTATATCACATTAAGCTAAAATAGTAATAACTTTTATAGTAAGCCATAAAATTGTGATTATTTATAGTAACATAAAATGAAGCTAACTGCTGATAAAATCTTGTGTGTGTGTCAATGTGTATATATGTGTGTGGTATCCTAGTAGTTCTAGCCCGACTTTTTGAGTCACTTCACTTATTTTTTTGATTGAGTCTTGAGATGTTTTTGTTATTCGGTCCAAATTTATTCTCAAGTAAGAAGGCGTCCTGTTTTTTTTAATTAAGAAGTCCTCAGTGTTGCATGTAATTGACATGATGAAAGTTGTACTTCAATACTTTATTTTAGTGGAGAAATTACCCTAACCTCAAAATCTACACCAGTGGAGCACTAACTCTGTTAAGTACTAGAGAACTGGAAGGTTCTTTTGGTGGTGATGCAGTGGATAATCTATCTCAAAAACAACTTTTCACTTTGTAAAGACAACCTCACCTAAAAGAAACCACATTCCAAAAGACTGACCACTAAGTTTATGAATTTCCTTGGCCATAAGCACCCAGAAAAAATTAAACTCTAAAACGTATCTCCATACTTAAAAAAGTATATATATATATATATATATATATATATATATAT